>NC_080046.1:53342136-53575242 GCF_012489685.1 Lotus japonicus
ACGCCCTTCTGTACATAATCTCTAATAAAGTGATACTTTACCTCAATGTGCTTTGCCCTTGAATGTAGGATAGGATTCTTACTCAATGAGATGCAGCAGTGTTATCACAATAGATTGGGATATTGCTCTCAAGGATCTGATAATCCTCCACTGATGTTTCATCCCAGAGCATCTGAGTGCTGCATATTGCTGCTGAGATATATTCTGCCTCTGCAGTTGATAGTGCAATGGTTGATTGCCTCTTGCTTGCCCATGAGACTAGATTGCTTCCCAGAAATTGACAATTTCCGGAAGTACTTTTCTCTCTGTTCTATCTCCAGCATAATCAGCATCACAATAACCTGAAAGCTTATACTCTGATGTTTTCTTATACATCAAGCCAAGGTTAGTGGTGCCTTTCAGATACCTTAGGATCCTCTTAACAGCAGTTAAGTGGGTTTCCCTTGGATCTGATTGGAATCGAGCACATAAATGAACACTAAATAGTATGTCTGGCCTAGATGCAGTTAAGTATAGAAGTGAACCTATCATGCCACGATAGAGCTTCTGACATACTTTATCACTTATATCTTCTTTCTCCAGAATGCATGTTGGATGCATTGGAGTCTTGGCCACTGTAGATTCCAGCATATTGAACTTCTTCAGAAGTTCTTTAGTGTACTTGCTCTGATGGATATATGTTCCTTCTGGTGTTTGATCAACTTGTATTCCCAGAAAGTACTTTAATTCTCCCATCATACTCATCTCAAATTCAGCCTGCATCATCTCAGAAAATTCTTTGCATAGAGATTGATTAGCAGAACCAAATATAATATCATCAACATAAATTTGCACAATTAAGATATCATCTTTATAAGTCTTGCAAAAAAGAGTTGTATCTACTTTACCCCTTACAAACTCATTCTCCAGAAGGAATGAGCTAAGTCTCTCATACCATGCTCTGGGAGCTTGCTTCAGACCGTAGAGTGATTTCTTCAATTTGAACACATGGTCTGGTTTCTTTTCATCTTCAAAACCTGGGGGTTGATGAACATAGACTTCCTCTGAGATATAACCATTTAGGAAGGCACTCTTTACGTCCATCTGATGTAGAACTATGTTGTGATTTACTGAGAAAGAGATCAACAGTCTGATTGCTTCCAGTCTTGCTACTGGAGCAAATGTTTCAGTGTAGTCTATTCCTTCCTGCTGGCTGTAGCCTTGAGCAACTAGCCTTGCCTTATTTCTGACTACATCTCCTTTCTCATTCAGCTTGTTTCTGAATACCCATTTCGTTCCAATAACATGGACACTCTCAGGCTTCTTCACTAAGCTCCAAACATCGTTCTTGGAAAATTGATTCAATTCTTCTTCCATGGCCAGAATCCAATCCTTGTCCTGAAGAGCTTCATCTATGGACTTGGGTTCAATTAAGGACACCAATCCTTTCAGACTCAGCAAGGTCTCTTCAGAGGGTCTGAAGGTAGATCTGGTTCTGACTGGTTCGTCTTTGTTGCCTAGAATCAATTCCTTAGGGTGAGCTGCAGTGATTCTGCTCTTCTTCAGAGTTTGTGAGTTAGAGGGACCAGCTTCTTCCTCTGGTTCATCTTCCTCTGGCTCAACTTCCTCTGGAGCTTTGCCTTTGTCAGAAACATTAATGCTTAAATCTGCAAACTTTTCAACTAGCTTTGACTGGTCAGAGTCAAGCTTATCATCAAATCTAACATGAATAGATTCTTCAATAGTCTTAGCATCAGTATTATAAAATCTAAAACCTTTAGATCTATCAGAATAACCAAGTAATAGACACTTAGAAGACTTAGCATCAAATTTATGCAATCTATCCTTAGTATTGAGAACATAACAAACACAGCCAAAAGGATGAAAATAAGAAATGTTGGGTTTTATATTCTTCCACAATTCATAAGGAGTCTTATTCAGAATTGGTCTCACAGAGATTCTGTTCTGAATGTAACATGCTGTATTTACTGCCTCTGCCCAAAAATGCTTAGCCATGCCAGTTTCTTGGAGCATGGTTCTAGCCATCTCCTGAAGAGTTCTGTTCTTCCTCTCAACAACACCATTTTGTTGAGGAGTTCTGGGACAAGAGAAATCATGTGCAATTCCATAGGAATCAAACAGACTCTCAAACTTGTCATTCTCAAACTCTCCACCATGGTCACTTCTGACACGCACAATCCTACAAGCCTTCTCGTTTTGCACTTGAGCAATGAAGGTAGAGAACACAGCATGAGACTCATCCTTGCGGGTTAGAAACTTTACCCATGTCCAGCGGCTATAGTCATCAACGATAACCATCCCATATCTCTTGCCACCTATAGACTTAGTTTTCACTGGTCCAAAAAGGTCGATATGCAGAAGTTCCAACAGCCTTGAGGTTGAGACAACATTCTTTGCCTTGAAAGGGACTTTTGTGAATTTGCCTTTCTGACATGCTTCACAAAGAGCGTCTGAAGCGAACTTCAGATTGGGTAAGCCCCTGACAAGGTTTAGCTTGCTCAGCTGAGAAATCTTTCTCATACTGGCATGCCCTAACCGTCTATGCCATACCCACTGCTCTTCATTAACAGACAGAAGGCACTTCACATTCTGAGCCTCCAACTCAGATAATCTGATCTTATAGATGTTGTTCTTCCTCTTGCTGTTAAATAGAACAGAGCCATCGATCTGACTTACAGCCCGGCAGGACTTTTGATTGAATATAACATCATAACCCTTGTCAGCTAATTGACTTATAGACAATAAGTTATGTGTTAAGCCGTCTACCAATAAAACATTATCAATGCATGGGCTACTATCTACACAAATAGTACCAGTACCAACAATTTTACCCTTTTCATTTCCTCCGAAGCCAACTTCGCCTCCAGGCTTAAGTTTCAGCTCTCGGAACATACGCTTTTCTCCCGTCATGTGACGCGAGCATCCACTGTCCAGATACCATGATTGGTGTTTCAGTGGAGCTATCAAGGATATCTGCAACATAGATAATCTTGTCCTTAGGTACCCACTTTCTGGGTCCTCTTTTGTTAGTTACCCCAGAGGTTCTGATCACCTTGGGTGTCTCAACATAATATTTTAAAGGAATATTTGCATGATATTTAGTCATAGAGAAAGATCCCTTTTTAAGAGGATGTTTAGCAACTTTAGCAGGTACAGGATCAGGCAATATGGTACCAGAGGGAACAAAGCATTCATACAAGGATTTAGCTTTAGACACAGAAGGCTCATTTCTAATTGGTTTAGAATAGCCAATGCCATGCATTCCATTTCTGCTTACGCCATAGATCATTGAAGCCATTAAGCTTCTATCCACGCTTTTAGCTAGGAATCTTTGAAAAGACTTTTCATACTTAGATTCATTTCTACAATCAGAGGCATCACAGGCAACAATTTCTTCTAACTTAGCAATCTGGTTCTTAAGCACAGAGTTAGAATTTACCAAAGCATGATTTTCATTTTTCAAATCAGAAATAATTTTCTCATGTTCAGAAGGAGTCTTGGAGACAGCAGATAAGTTCTTTTTCAACTTTTTATGCTTAGACAATAAAGAGTTATACTTATCCATGATATCAGACAAAGCATGTTTCAGTTCAGAGGTAGAGAAAGAAGCAAATACCTCATTTTCATCGTCTGAGTTAGGATCTCCTTCTGATTCTGAGTCAGAGTCAACAGCTTCCTTTGACTCTGCTCCTTTGTCTTTGACAATGGCCATGAGTCCTTGGACTTCACCATCAGAGTCAACATCCTCTGACTCTGATTCATCGAATGTCACCATCAGACTCTTCTTGGTCTTGAAGTGCTTCTTTGGCTTCTTGTCTTTCTTCAACTTTGGACAATCACTTTTGTAGTGCCCAGATTCTTTGCACTCAAAACATGTGACTTCCTTGATTGAAGACTTCTTCTGGCCTGAGGACTCATACTTTCCTTTTGCCTTTCCAGAGCCTTTGAACTTGCTCTGCCTGTGCTTCCAGATGCGGTTGAGTCTCTTGGAGATCAGAGTCAGCTCATCTTCATCAGAATCTTCTGATGCTTCTTCAGATTCTTCTTCTTCAGCTTGAAGAGCCTTTGACTTCTCAACCTTAGCCTTTTCAGATTTGGATTTCAAGGCTATGGACTTTTTACTCAGATCTTGCATCTCTGAGCGCTTCAGCTCATGGCATTTCAAAATGCTGATGAGTTCTTCTAAACTCATATTCTCAACGTCTCTCGTGAGCTCTATTGAAGTCACCAAAGGCATCCAACTTTCAGGAAGACACCTGATGACCCTTATGACATGATCTTTTGTTGTGTAGCTCTTGTTGAGAGGTCGTATGCCAGCTACAAGCAATTGAAATCTGGAGAACATTTCTTCAATGGATTCATTTGGCTCCATGATGAAGGATTCATACTTTTGGATCAAAGACAATGCCTTTGATTCTTTGACTTTCTTGTTTCCTTCATGAGACATCTTCAGAGATTCAAAAATGCCTTTAGCAAACTCACGATCTGTAATCTTCTGGTACTCTTCATAGGAAATAGCACTTAGAAGAATTGCTCTTGCTTTGTGATGTTGTGAGTACAGCTTCTTTTGATCTGCAGTCATCTCTGACCTTGGGATCTTCTTGCCATCTGCATCAACTGGACGCTCGTAGCCATCCACAATAATATCCCAGAGATCTGCATCGAAACCCAGAAAGAAACTTTCCAGTCTATCTTTCCAATATTCGAACCTTTGACCGTCGAACATAGGAGGCTTTGCATTGTAACCATCTCTTTGAGTTTCACTGGTGGTGGCAGCCATTGTTTTTCACACCGGCCCGGATCACTGAACACTGTTAGGTGTGGTAATCAGAACTTGCGCTCTGATACCAATTGAAGGTATGAAAAACGGTAGAAAGGGGGGGTTTGAATAACGTTTTCAGTACAAAACTTCCACCTTAAAGATTTTGACAAATCTTTCGAGAACTTAAGTGCTAACGATAAGAGATAGAGAAGCACACAAGGATTTTATCCTGGTTCACTTGATAAATCACTCAAGCTACTCCAGTCCACCCGTTAAGGTGATTTCTTCCTTCTTAGAATGAAGGCAATCCACTAATCAGGTAAGAGTTACAACTGCACTTGAAACCTACAAGTGACTAACAATTACACTGACTTAGCTCACACTAAGATTCACTCTCTTAGTCTTCTCTAGGATCCGATCAACCTTGATCTCCTAAAGGAACTAAACAAACTGTTTATCAAAGAAATGTTTACAAGAGATTTGCTTCTAAAAAGCTAATAGTAAACTCAATGAATTTCAGATGAAAGAAAGCTTAGAATATTTTGAATATGTCTTGCGCGTATGTGTTACTTCTTCACAGCTTCTTTCAATCTTCAGCCTCTATATATACTCCAAGGATTAGGGTTGAGCGTTGCATGGGAAATGCTACCGTTGGAGGGCAGTTCTGGAAAATCCAGCTTCTGCTGTGGCTGAGAACGTTAGGTAGGTCGTCAGGAAGGTACACTTGCTTTTGTACTTGGATAGCGACTTGACCTTTTAACCTAGGAGACTTCTGATCAGGCGAATACTTCATATTGGAACTTGTGAAGCCGGTTGATCAGAGTCAGAGGGAAAGCACAGATCCTCTGACCATTGTATCTTCTGATTCTGAACTCAGAGGGAAGAACATGGCCTTCAGAGTTTCTTGCTTCTGGACTTCAGAGTTTCCACTATTCAGCTTCTGGATCTTCAGAGTCTTCTACACCATCAGAACATCTGAACCTTCAGTGTTTCTTGGTTATCAGAACTTCTGGATCTTCAGAGCTTCTAGCGACTGAGTCCACATCAGAGTTTGTATAGCTTCAGAACTTCTGAAGCTTTTCCACTGTTCATACTGAACATGGTGAATGCGAAAACGTTGCTTGGGTTACCCTTTATACACAGTGCTTCTGATTTGTGTGAGATTGAGTTGAGGTCAGAGCCTGTAAATAACACACTCAGAAAAACACGTTAGAGTACCACAATTGTTCATATCAAAAGGTTAACTTGTAATCATCAAAACATAGAGTTGTACTACTCGATCAAAACTTGATCTTACAATCTCCCCCTTTTTGATGATGACAAAACTAGGATTTTTGATGAACAATTCTTAAACATTAAACTGAATTCACTCAGAGTTTAGAGATATAGAATAAGACTTATCCTGATGTGAATAGTTTATCTTGCTCATTCTGAATTCAAGTCACTGCTTGATTCTGAGCTTAGCTCCCCCTGAATCTAATACTTGATGAAAACGTTAGTAAAGTCTAGATTCTGAGCTAAATGATGTAAGAGTTCAGAATGAAAAACTTATGACATAGATGAAAAACGAATAATCAGAGCGCATAAGTGATCAGAGTCATGGACAAGGTATCAGAGTCTTGGGTATCAGAGTCAACTTAGAATCACTTCAGAAGAAGTGAAATGTATTCCTTGTATTTGCCCAGTGACACATCTATGGTCATGAAGGTGGAACTCTTAAAATCTCCAAAAGAGAAATAAATCACACTAACACATCTTACACATCAAAAACTGGGTTTACTCCCCCTTTTTGTCATAAGCAAAAAGCCTGGGGTGTGAAAAACTTAGCTTGAAGTACAAGGTACTCCCCCTTAGAGAAGGTCTAAGTTTAAAGAAAACGAAAACGATGTAAGAATCAGAGTTAGGCGAAATAAATAAAAGAGTTAATGCAAGGGATGAACGTTTACCACCGGTCAAGTGAGTAAATAGAAGGGTCAGTTACCAAGAACTTAACAACGGACCAAGGCACGGTGTTTGTGGGACGCAAAGTGGCAGCCTTCGCAGAATCTTGGGGCATCAAGCTTTTAACCTCGACCCCTTACTACGCTCAGGCTAATGGCCAAGTAGAAGCAGCCAATAAAGTCCTAATAAGCTTGATCAAGAAGCATGTGGGTCGAAAACCAAAAAGCTGGCATGAATCTTTAAGCCAAGTCCTGTGGGCTTACCGGAATTCACCAAGGGAAGCGACAGGAACGACGCCTTTTCGACTGGCCTATGGCCAAGAAGCCGTGCTGCCCGCAGAGGTATATTTGCAATCATGTCGAATTCAAAGGCAAGAAGAAATCCCAAGCGAAGTTTACTGGAATATGATGCTAGATGAAATGGTCAACCTCGACGAAGAAAGGCTCTTGGCACTAGACGTCTTAACAAGGCAAAAGGATCGCATAGCTAAAGCATACAATAAAAAGGTTAGAGATCGATCTTTTATTACAGGGGATTATGTGTGGAAAGTTATTCTCCCAATGGATAAAAAGGATAGAGCTTATGGGAAATGGACCCCCAGTTGGGAAGGGACATTCACAGTCGAGAAAACGTTACCCAATAATGCTTACGTGATTAAGGAATTGGGCAATCAGAGTCAATGTGTTACGATAAATGGCAAGTATTTAAAAGCATATAAGCCAATGTAAAATCGAATGAAACACGAACGATAAAATTGCCAAATTATATTCATTGATCGAAAAACGTTACAAGTATGGCAAAATACAAAGAAAACTAGAAACCTAAAAAGGAAAAATGGCTCTGTATCCGTCATATTTAGCTTGCATGGGTGCTAATCGATCCACCAGCGCCACCATCTGGCCCTCTAGTCGAGCCTTCTTTTGACGAGCAACCAGGTCTTCAAGGGAAGCAGCACGAATCTCGACGACTGATCGAACAAGACCTTCAGGGTCTTGCTGATCCAAAGAGGCTTGGAGAAAATCGAATTTCTCCCTCCACTCATCTATTTTCCTGAAAGAACACCATTACTGAAAGTTCCCGGAACTCTTCAAACAAAGGTTTGGACTCCAAGAGAAGCCCCTGGAACTCCTGAAGGAGAGTTCTAACGCGCGCGATGATTGACCTATGAAGCAGTTGATCAATGAGCCCTAGAAGCTCATCAAGGCCAGCAGAGGAGTCATACAGGTTCTGGAAAAGGTTCTCCTGGAAATCCAAGTCCCTGATACGACGTAGGATAAGTCTGCTATCCATGGTAAAGAATGAAAGGTTCTTGAATCGCAGGAAGAAGATGAAAATGGAAAGAAAAGAGTTGCTGCTGAAAGACGAGTAGAAAACGGCTCCATTTATAATAGGGAGGTAACAAACAGCCACATTAATGCAAGCATGCAGTTACCAAAGCGTCAGCCAAACACGGCAAGCCACGTCAACCACTACCACAAGTGGAGGAAGTTCTTGAGTCGTTGAACAAGAACGTGATAAAAGCGTTATAAAGTATCGTGGTTTTCCAAGAAACTTGGAATTGAAAGGTTAGACTAGGCACCAAGTTAAATGGTGAGACTTAGCAATTCAATGCAAGAAGTAATGTAGCGAAAGCTGATTCAACGATAAAATGCAAATCGAGAAATAAAGCATGTCGAGCATTGCCAATACAAAGTCATTCATTAATCAGAAATCGGACAGAGTTACAGGAATGATTGTTACAAAGTTGGCAACAAAGGTCATAACAGATCCATGGCCATTACAATAAAACAACAATTATAAAGCCTAAATTCTCGACTTGAAGGCTTCAAGCTGAACCCCAGCAGCAGCAATCCTAGAATCCAAGCTTTGCTTTACACGCCGCTCCGCTGCAACCTCTTTAGAAAGTTGAGCTGTCGATAACATCACATTTGTACACTCAGCAGCAAGAGTGTTCAGCCGAGAATTCACAGCTGGGCCTTCATCAATCAACATTGCCTTCTGTTTCTCTAGCTTTGCCACCTCCCTTTGAAGCTCGTCCAGTCGAGCATCGACGCTTGACAACTCATCTGCTATAAGAGCTTTTCTCGCAGTCAGCTTCAGAATTTCATCCTTTGAGGGCAGGAGTCCATTGGTGTTGGAAGTCACCTGTGCCTGCTTAGTCTCAATGAGTTGCTCCACCGCAATAGCCTTGTCAAGCGTGGCTAAGATATCGACCAAGAGAGTCTGAAGCTCGATGAGAGCATCTGCTCGAGTTTGGTCAAGTCGTTGGCTCAATAGGAAGGCAAGCAGCTCTTTAACCTCTTGGCCTAGTCGAGGGTCAGCTCGAACCCCGCTGATGAAGCCCGAATCGAAAACCAGCCCTTTTAACTTTACAAAAGCTTCTTCAATCTGGCCATCGTCGGCTACTCCACCAGACTGAGCAGTCTCAGTAGTTTCAGTTTGGCGTGATGGAGACTCGAGATCTAAAGTACCATCGAAGAAGCTCTGAAAGATGGAAAGAGGGTCTTCGACTAAAAGAGCACTGAGCCTTTCGCCAGAAGTATGGGAAGAGGCAGCCGTCTTAGAAGAGGCTGAGCCTCCCTTAGCATGAGGAGAAGGTTGAGGCTGTTGAGGAGAAGTTTGAAGTGGTCGAGAAGAAGGTTCAGAATGAGTCGAGACCAGGGCATCAGCCTTAGGAGGGGGCATCACACCAATCACTTGATCAGGCTGAATGATTGGAGGCTCTTGACCTTCACTACCCTGCACCTCATCATGTGGTACATTTTCTTCGCGAGCAGGGGAAGGCACGTTCTGCATGTCCTGCGGGAGAAAATTAGAAAGGTTATCTCGACATTCTTTGGTATAATAGGGTTCACAGCCAGGATGCTGCCAAGCAATGGGTTTCGAGTTAAAATAGAATGTTAGCTTGTCCTACACGGGGTCTGATTCAGTAGAGTTTAAACTCGAACTAGAGGACTCTAAACTGCTCGGAGAGCTAGACAGGACAACTGGTGGGGGTTTAGAAGAAAACCACGTGGCTCGAGGTACAGCCATTTTAGACATGCCAACCCTCTGAAGAATAAAAGTGAAAAATGACTGAGAAAGAGGAAAAGAAAGCGAATTGAGACGAGGCAAGAGCTAATGATTTACCTTAGGGCCAGATGCTTTGAGGGGACTGGAACTGGTTGAACTTTTAGAATGGTGGGAAGAGGAGCTACCAGATTTGTGACTAGACCGTTTCCCGAAGGTCTTCTTGGCGTGAGCCATCTCGACAGGAATTGGTGTAGTACCTTGAAGAAGAGGATTAGAAGCCTGCTCATCAACACCTTGTTCACCACCTTGCTGCACCTCCTCACGTTGACTGGCCGATTTAGCAAGGGAGGGATTTCCCGCAGAAGGTTCACCAGCACCTTTAGCCCTCTTTTGGCTCGCAGAAGTAGTAGGGGTGGCCCCCCGTTTTCGACTCTGAAACAAAAGCAAGTGATCACAAAGATATACACGTCGAGTAAAAGTCGAAGTTTCACAAGGTTCAGTACTACCTTAGGAATCTTGAGCTTATCAGCCAAGGCAACATCATCATCATCATCGTCCTCCACTTCGACAGTCGCAGAAGCCACCCGAGGAGAAGCCTGAGGGGTCGGTCGAGGAATGGGTTCAGCTACAAAAGGAAAACAAAGGAAGATTAAGCCATAAATATCGCAAAGATGCCAGGTCGAAATAATTACCTTGACCAATAAGCGTTCTTATCGATATGTGGTTGAAGATTTCAACCGGCACATGGAGGGGATAATTCCACAGGTAACGCTTGGTCCAGGTCACCCGCTTCCGAGGGGGCAGTGCACCGTGGTAAAAGTTTTTGATACTTACATGATCAACCCACTTAGGAAGCACTACCGGAAAAGCCAAAGCATACTTACAAGTAGGCAGTGGTGGGAACCTAAAGCCAGTTTTTCGAATAATAAAAGAAAGACCGTCCTCATCAGAAGGAAGGCTCAATCGGGTTTTCTTGGCTTTAGCTTCCCACATTCGCCTGAGAACTTGAGCTGCTTTGGCAACCGTTTCCTGAAGTCGAGGACCCGGAAAGTATACTACACCGAAGAATTGTTGAAAAGCGTTGATCTCAGATGTATGCATACCTTTGGTTTTCTTTGGGGCCTGCCTCTGCAAAAGAAAAATGTTTGTTATACGCTGGAAGCAATCCTCAATTGGCGTTGAAATATCATGCCAATAAGCGGACCACCACGCCTTAAACGCCTGGGTGACGTAAAAGGATGGAGTGAAACTGAAAGGACTAAGACCAAGTAGCTCCTCATCGTTATAGTAACCAATGGTAGTGTCGAAAACACTACATTTGGTGATGGTACCAGGATAGAGGATGAGGGATTTGTCGAACAAGGTATTGGGCAAATCTTGACTCAGCCCAAACTGTCGAGACACAAGCTGAGGATTGTAACCGCAAAGAGTAGAATCATTACTGGCAAAGTTGACGGTTAACACCCTGGGAGACAATATAGTATGCCAAAGCTCGACTTGATGCTGAGAGAGGTTCTCTGAGCCAGGACGATTGGGGTAAGAATTCCTTAGCCACCGAGGGCCATAAGAAGGTTTGTGGTACGGTGCAAAGCTCGAGCGGAAGCGCTTCAGCTCGAAAAACATGGTAAAATATTTCTTGAAGTCAAACTCGAACGTGGAAGCATCATAAGGAGGGGTGAGAGCTTCAAGCCTGAAAGCATCGATCCTTGTGTTAGACACCACAGGAGAAGGGTTCTTGGCTGGAAGAGATTGTTCGAAAACCGCATTCATCCAAAGCTGAAGAAGCCAGAAAGGACCAGCTGCATTCAAAGACGCAACCTTAGAATCTCGAATGTCAGCTATCGCTTCATTGATCATCTGGTAGAGATTACCAAGCACGAGCCGGGCCATGGCGATTATTCGACCCTCGTGTAGCAGATTGGCTAAAGGAAGGAGTTTAGACGGAATCCTCAAAGACTTGGTGCAGAACACATAAGCAGAAAGCCAATACAGTAGAAACGCGACATGCTCAGCATCGGAGACTTCACCATTCTCGACATAGTGATCTTTGATAAACTTACTGAAAGCAATGTTATCTGTTGGAATGGCAATAGGATTGATGGGAGCAGCAGAAGAATGGCAATCATCACCCACCACCCAAAGGCCAGTAATTGCAGCAACATCGAGAAGAGTGGGAGAAAGCATCCCAAAAGGGACATGAAAGTTATTGGTGGACCGCTCCCAAAAGAAAAGAGAACTCAGAAGCATAGCAGGGTTGTAAGTAATTGGCGACCTCGACAACTGAATGAGGTCGAAAATTCCAGTCACTTTCCAATGCCCAGACTTACTGGCCTCCACCCTGTCGAGCCATCTCAGATAGGCTCCTTCACCAGCAGATGGGTTGGGAGGCGCAGACCTGAAAGTCCTTTTGGGATCTTTCAGAAAAGGGAAGCGGTAAGAAGGTTGAAACGCAAGAATGAGCTCATCCCCACGAATGCTGGGGTGAAAATGCTCGTAGCCCTCAGGGAGACTGTTAGGCCTGCCCTTCTTTGCCTTCTTCAAAGGGCCTAAAAAGGCACGTAAATTGCCATTCACAGAAATAGGAATAAATACCTGGGATTTCCAGATAGCCCGTTTCTCCACGTCATACGGCGGATCTGGAATGGGAGTGCGCTTGGCTTCATTCATCTCACAGGCAGCAGCCAAAGGGATGACATTGTCAGAACCAGAACAAGAAGCCATGGAAATGTTCAGAGAATACACCGGGAAAACAGAAACCAAACGATGGAAGGTGGTCACAAGCAAAATCAGGCAAAAGTTTGAGTGTTCGAAAGCTTGAGGATTTGAAAGCTTGAGTGTTTGAAAGAACGGTAAAGCTTGAAGAGGGCCAACAATGGCGTATTTATAGGCAAGCGAATAGTCGGACGTGAAGCTGCATTACAGGGTGATGCATAAAATTTTTGAAATCCAACGGTTATTTTATTATATAACCGCAAACCCTAATGAAAAGGCTAGAAAAGGGCCATGATTACTCTAAAGTAGAGACGGCACACGGCAGACGAGGTCAGACGTCAAAGCTTCTGATTGGAGCAAAAGTCAAACGATTGGATCTCTGATGGGACTTGAAATCAGAAAAGGAAAAGTCGCAAACAGCCGTCAAGCTCCGTCGAAATGCACGGGAAAAAAATGCTTGATCTCTCCAAGGACTGGTGGTCGAGAATCAACATTTTTGGGGGGCATCTGTTGGCCCAATATTTTGGCCCAAGAAAGAAAAACGCATTCATCCCAAAACGCTCGAGGTAGTCGAATTCTGACTAAAGAAAGGAAAAGGAAGTTGCACCAAGTTAATGGGGCAGCAAAACTCGACAACAACAATTACTGCTAAACACAGGCACATGTAACACGTGCCACATTGACCAAGTCAAATTCTCCCCACGATGGTCGAAAACGTGGCCAGGAAACGGTTGAAGCAGTTGAAGCACACGATCTCCACCACCATGCGCAGAACTTCCGGAGCAAGCATCAGATCGTGGGAGAAACCAGACCCACTAACCTATCCACTGAGGAAAAAACCGTCAAGGACACGCGGAGCATGAAACTCTATAAATAGGAGAATCCAATTCAGAAATAGGGTTCCCAACTCAAACTCTGAAAACTCACCAAAAAGCTCTAAATGTCCGCGTCAATGAGACTCAAGGAGCAAAACGTGATGATGGAGGAGTATGTTGCAGAACCAACACTTTAGTTTCCTTGCATTTCAGCTTGTTGATCCCCAGTTCTTTTGTGTAGTTTGTTTGTCGAAATCTGCGGTTCACGTAGTTTTCATGTTATTTTAGTCTATTTTAACTGTTTTGTAATTGACTCACGTTTAATGAAATCTGGTTGCACTTGAATTGTTCGTTGTTGTCGAAATCACACTCATTCACATACAACACTTTGGCAAAACGTTTTCTCAAAAGGACCCTGAAATCTAAACTTCCTTTAGTCGAACTAAGAGGATATTTGTTTACCAAAAATCAGTGTAAACAGAAAATTAAAAAGAAAATAATTTTTTAGGTGTTTCAATTTGACATGATGAAACCATGTTGAAGATCATCATGAAATAAAAATCATGTTAGAACACACGTAAACATTATAGGCTAGTCCATCAATAGTTAGTCGTTGGATATGTGTACCTTAAAAAATGTCTTGAAGCGTGAGCCTTTGAAAAGAAAAAGGAAAATACCTCAACAAAGCTTATGTGAAGTGCATATGTTAAATGAGTATTGACACTTATTACTTTATATAGTTGTAGAAAAAAGGGTTAGAGATATTTTTTTTCTTTGGGTAAGATCTTATTTAGTATTAAGCATAAATTTTTGAATTTCATAACTCATATAAAATAAATAATAATAATTTTTTAAGTTATTTTCTAAAAAAATTAATAGTAGAAGTCTATAAAATGACATTAATGACTGAAGTTCAAGAGGAAGAGATAGGAGTTTTTTTTATTGAGTGACCTTTAACTTTCAAGATTTATTATTAATATTAATTATTAGTTGATTAATACTTCAACAAACTTAAACTAATAATATGTGTCTTATGAAATTCATAACTTATATCATATTTAATATTAATTTTGACCTATGACATTCCATAACTCATATAAATTAAATAATAATAAATTTATTTAACATAATTTTGAGCTTAATAGTAGACAGTTATATACTTACATTGATGGAGGAAATTCAAGAGGAATATCAAACGATTGAGATTAAAAGTCTGCTGAATATCGAACGGTTCTTAAAAATCACATATGAAATAATATGTATAATTACTTACTTAAAAGCTCATAGATAAAAATAAATATATGAAACATTGTTTATTGATAGACTATTTTACCCTCGAGGTTGCTAAACTTCTCCTTTTTATTATATATAAATATAAATATAAATATAAATAAATAAATAAATATAAATAACTTTTCGAATTTCATAACTCATATGAAATAAATAAAATGATATAAATTGAGTTAAACTTAAGATAGACGGTGAAGATGACAACACCACACCAAGTTGTAAAATAAAATAAGGGTGACTCTCATTTAGTCGATTAAGTTCATAATGAAACAATAAAGATTACGAAAAATGTAAGAAACTTACATGTTTTCAAGATGTAACATTGGAAGAATGGAAAACAACAATGAAAAAACCTGAAAGAAAAAACAAATTGAAACTAAATCAATGAAATGTAAAAGGAGAAAAAAAGCTTCATTGTACCACATTAGAAGAAAAGATTGTCATTTGGTCAACTAAGTTCATAATAAATTAATCAAAATTTAAAAAAAAGCAAGAAACTTACATTGGTTGAAGATTAAATTGTCAAAAAAAATGGAAGCAAACATCATAAAATTGTTCAAGAAAAATAATGAAACACATTTAGAGAAATAACCAAGAAGATGACTTTAACGGTTTATGTAGAAAAAATATTTTTGAAACGAAATAGAAGTTATGAACATATCATAATAATATTGATAATTAATAGCAAAGAACAAAAACATGCATAAATTACAAAAGTAAAATAAAATGTGTAACTTTCATCTATTGAATAAGTGATAACAAAATGCATATTGCGAATAAAGACTAAATCTTACATGAGTGGGGGATGAAGAATGAGAAAAAATAAGACCGTTTGGAAAGAACCGTAGCATGAGAATAAAATCTGAAGAAGAAATGATGGCGAAATCAGAACAAATAAATCAAAAGGGATAAATATGGCGAAGAAAAAAGGTCATTTACCGGATGGAAGATGATGATGAAGTAAAACTCAATGTCTGAGAATTAAAAGTGATTAAGAAGAAGTGACCGGTGGAGAGGAAAAAGATGCAAAAGAAAAATTTCTAACCTATTGGAAGATATTCTTGTGCTGAAATGATGTTGTTAGAGAATCCAAATTAGAGAGATTTCCTGCACATTAATGGAGATGTTGAATATCAAAATGAGAGAGATGAAAATAAGTTGAAAGAGGAATGGAAAGATGTTTTATACATGGGAGTAGAAGGAAGAGACTCTTGGTGATTTTGTAACCACAATCTATGATCATGAGTTACATAGGCTTAAGAAGGTGCTTTCGAAGGTGATCAGTGATAATCAGTTCGCATTTTTAGGGGGGAGAAATATGTTGGACAGTGTGGTGATTTTAAATGAAGCGGTTGGGGTGGCGAAGAGATCCAAGAAACCAATTGTAATTTTTAAGGTAGATTATGAGAAAGCATATGACTCTGTCCGTTGGGATTTTTTGCTGTATATGTTGGGTCGAATGAATTTTTGTAGAAAATGGATTAATTGGATCAGAAGTTGTCTTGGGTCTGCTTCTGTTTCTGTTTTGGTGAATGGAAGTCCTGGTATTGAATTTAAAATGGAAAAAGGTCTTCGGCAGGGTGATCCATTGTCCCCTTTTTTATTCTTGGTGATTGCAGAAGGTCTAAATAGACTTTTTCAGCAGGCTATTGACATGGGCAGATTTAGGGGGTTCAAGTTTGGAAGGGAAGGTGACTTGTCAATCTCTATGTTGCAATTTGCAGATGATACTGTTTTTATTGGGGAGGCAAGTGTTCAAAATATTACAGTAATCAAATGTGTCTTGAGATGCTTTGAGTTAGCTTCTGGTCTCAAGGTCAATTTTCATAAAAGCAAACTAGCAGGGATAGCTGTTGAAGGGGGTTCCTTGTCATTTTTGCCTCCATTTTGAATTGTAAGCTAATGACAATTCCTTTTGTGTATTTGGGGATACCGGTGGGTGGTAGAATAAATAGCTTGCAGTTGTGGGAGCCAATTGTTCAAAAATTCAGAAACAAATTATCCAGATGGAAACAGAAGACAGTGTCCTTTGGAGGGAGAATCTGTCTCATTCAAAGTGTTCTGACTGCATTGCCTCTTTTCTTTCTCTCTTTTTTCAAGATGCCAACGGGGATTGTTAAGGAGTGTACCAGGCTTATGCGTAATTTTCTATGGGGTGGCTCAGATGTGGAAAGAAAAATTGCTTGGGTAAAATGGTCTGATGTCTGTAAGCCCAAAGAACTTGGTGGTCTTGGGATAAAGGACTTGTCTGCCTTTAATAAGGCTCTTATTGGCAAATGGAAGTGGCGTTTTTTGAATGAGCCAAATAGCTTTTGGTGCAGGGTGATTAAATACCAAATTATTGGTGGTAGATGTTCTTCCCCTTGGTGGAGGGGTGTTCTTTCTTTGTGTTCAGAGGATAACTGGTTTGAATTGGGAATTAGGAAAACACTAGGGGATGGGGATGCAACTAGTTTCTGGCATGATGATTGGCTTGGGTCAGGACATTTGGAGGGGAGATTTCACAGGTTGTACAATTTGTCTCAAAACAAATATGCTATTGTAAAGGAGTTGGGGGAGTGGAGACATGGCAGGTGGGAGTGGAATTTTAAATGGAGAAGGGCGTTGCGTGGGAGGGAGGAGTTGTGGTTTGATACCCTGTTGAATATTATTAATAATGGTAGTTTGCAGGAGGGGAGGCCGGATAGATGGTTGTGGGAGCCAGGGGAGGAGGGTGCTTATTCAGTTAACTCAGATTATTCTTTTTTGCAGGTGAGTGATTTAGGAGTGTCTGACATCGATTTTCAATCAATCTGGTCTGCATTTGCTCCCTCAAAGGTCAAAGCTTTTGCTTGGCGCATGCTGCTAAATCGGATCCCGACCAAGGTGAATTTAAGGAGGAGAGGTGTCATTCCGGCAGAGGGGGATGTATTATGTCCTTTTTGTAATCGTATAGAAGAGTGTTGTGATCATTTGTTCTGTACGTGCTCACGGTCTTTTGATGTCTTGAATGCTGTCTATCGGTGGTTGGGGTTTGAAACTGTATTGCCAGCTTCATCAGAATCACTTTTTAGTCAGTTCTCCTTTGTTGGCAGAAACAAGAAACAACGACTTGCTGAGATAACAGTGTGGATGGCGTCTTGCTGGTCCTTGTGGATAACTCGTAACAGTGTTATTTTCAAGGATGGTGTTTGGGACGGTGGTTTGGTTGTGGAATTAATCCAGGTTCGAACTTGGCATTGGTTAAAAGAGAAAATGAGGGAGTTTCATTATTCATTATATGAATGGAAGTCAAATCCGATCATATGCCTCTCTTCTCTTTGAATTTTGCTAGGGACATGGGTTTTTGGCTATTGTTCGTGGTACGTTTGGAGTGGAGGTTGGGTTGTATTTTTTCTCTTCTGCTGTGCATTCTTGGCGTTGGACGTCTGTTGCCGTGGTTGCTTTTTGGGTTTGTATGTTGCTGCTATATGTTGGGGCATTCTTGGTTTATTTGGAGTAATAGTTTAAGTTTGTAAGGGAACTTAATCTGGTTTGGATTGTATAGATGGGTTCTTTAAACTTTGTTTATTTTTTTCTTTCTTTCTTTATTTTTCTCTCTTTCTTTTCTTGTATTTGGGTTTAGCACCCCTTGTGCTATTTTTTAATACAATTCTTTGGCTTACCAAAAAAAAATGAGTTACAAAAGCAACAAATAAAACGGCCAAGAATATGAAAAGGTTGTACAAAGAATTTTATAAGAAATGGATTAACGGTTAGGATTAGAAGAAATGAATGGTCAAGATTGATTTCATATTGAATTACTCACAAATTTACCTATTTGACCATGTAAAGTTTTCCACTCATATGCATTTAAATATTAAATTACAATTTTACCCTCAAGGTTGCAAAAACTCTTCCTTTATATAATTTATAGATAGATAGATAGATAGATAGATTGTTATTTCATTTATCTTTTCCACACGTGAATTGCACGAGCATCAATACAAGTATATACTTATCTATTATCAACGGATGATTGATTCAAGTGGTACATGCTTGATTCTCTCGGGTTCGAGTCTCGTTGATGGAAAAAGTAAAAAAAAAACCCGTTGGAAGACACCTGTCTCAAACCAAAAAAAAATATTTCATCTATTTCACAAAAATTATTGTTTAAGGTTGTGGCACAAATAGTAAAATAAAAACAACTGATAATTCAATATAATGTTAATAAATACCCTTATTTAATTTTACTAATAATGGCCGCTATTAAATTCTACCATGTAGAGTAATATTTACTATTACGTTTCAGTCAATCCTCTAGTAAAAAAAATTCAATACAAATAATTACTAAGGTTATTAAATGTTAAAACTACTAAATATAAATAATTAATATTTTGAATGTTATTTATTAGTTTCATTAAATTTTATATTTCAAATATTTATCAATTTCAAATGAAAATATACAATTCAAATAGTAAATAATAAATATTTAAACGAGAAAAAGGAGTCAACTCTATACTTATTAAATAACAATAAATTTAATAATAAATTTAATTTTTAAATTAGTTAAACATAATATAAACTATTCCATAAAATATTTATTAAAATTCATTAATTAATTATAGTTTCTAAAATTATTTCAAGTTACTTTTACATTCATTAAATTTATTTTAAAAATATTTATTGTTCAATTCACAGTTAAATTATAAGTCAATGAGAACGAAAATTGAATTCTATGTTGGTTAGATAAAAATTTAAATTCAAGAATAAAATCACATGCATTTTTTTTGGTACATTAGAAAGACAAATTAAACCCTTTAAGGATTGATTTTTGGACCTTCACCTCCCCAACTTATATGTCATCCAGCTTTTATCACTTGAGTTATTCTTCAAGGACTACATCCCATATTAATTTTTTTTGGTACATAACATCCCATATTACATTGATTATATATAAAGAGATTTTTTCCCTCGTAACAAAAAAAAAATTATTACAAAAAAATCTAAATAAATTGTTTTAAAAATATTTATTACAAATAATTCAATATGTATAATTACTATGATTGGAAAATTTTAAAATTATTAAATTTTTAATATTTACTATATACTTCACTAAATTTTAAACTTAATTGTTTTACAAATAAAAGTTAAAATATAAATTTAGATAATTACACAATATAGAATTTTTTTTAAAATTATTTATTACCATTAAAATTTGGATGTGAAATATTATTAAATGAAAATCAAGATTAAAATTATTACTAAATATAACATTTTAATATTTTAACTAATATCATTAAATCCTATATTTATATTAATTAATAAATTATAATTATAATATAAAATTGAAACAATTACTAAATGTAAAAATAAATATTTTGAAATTTATTCATTATTTTTCTAATTTAAATTTTGAATTCTTATTAAATTAAAACTTAGAATTGAAATAATTACTTAATTTTACATACCAATATTTTGGAAAATATTTATTTCCTACACTGAGCTTAGAAAATATTTAATAAATTTAAATCAATATATATAATAATAATAATAATAATAATAATAATAATAATAATAATGGGTGCATGTTGTTATTGTATGGGGTTTTGTGCTGGTCTTGTAGGATGAGGTTGGAGTTTTGGTCCCAATTTTCTTTTGCTTTTTGGGTTTTCTCAATCTGGTTTTGAGTTTTTTTTGGGCAAAAAGAGCCTTAGCTCTCGTCTCTTTTTCCGTCGTAGGACTAAAATTAAAGAGATTAATCTCAAAACTATCAGTTGTTGAAATACCTTAGTGCAACAAAAAATATGAGCATTAGATAGGGTGTTACTAGCGTTTTTGTTTAACACATTTACTTTTTTATTTACCACAATTAATATGGTTGAAAAAGGAGAAGGGCACAGAAAGTTAGAAACCAAGTCCAACGAAAATAATGAATAAAAGAAAGAGATAATATGATTATAACGTTAGTCTGACTCAGCAGCTGCAGGATACACTCCCTCATCCCATCGTATATATTTGCTTTTCCTGACTTCCCTCTCACTCTGTCTTCCTTTAACTCTCTCTCTCTCTAAAGAAGAAAACAAAACGCTGATCGTCATCATGATCGTTTCACCGAAGAACCGCCGGAGCGTGGAGGAGGTTTTTAGGGACTACTGTGGCCGCCATTCCGCCATTGTCAAAGCCCTCACCACTGGTCACTCTCTTAAAATCATCTCCTTTTTTTTCATTTTCTTTTGAATTATGTATTTAATTGTGTGTTCATTTGTTGTTTTTTGCAGATATCGAGAGATTTTACCTCATTTGCGATCCTGGTTAGGGTTCATCCCCATTGTTCTTTCATTGCTCCTTTGCTTCTATCTTTTTGCCTCTCTTCACTCTTTTTTTGTGTGTATGTGAAATGATTTCTTTAGGGATGATTTTTTATTACATTTGCTGCATTGTTTTTGGATGCGTCATGAAAGTTGAAAATCTGCTCTCTTTCTCTCTGTCTCTCTTTGAATTTGAATGATGATCTTTACCTTTTTTTTTTTGGTTTGATTTTTGGATACGAATCGACTGCATGGAGATTTTTATATTATTGGTTCTTAAGCAAAAATCAATTTTGGGGAGAAATTTAGTCATGCATATTTGAAAGTTCTTTTGCATTTGATTATAAAGCCTAGATCAATTATGGGCAGAAACTTCCATTTTGTGGGTAGCTTATGAGTACGTTAGAATCACGCTTCTAAGTCAAAATTGATTTTAAGGATTGAGAAGTTGATCCAAACATACATGATATGATTGACTTCTTGGTTTTAGAAACGATTTTCGGGAAAAAAAAAAGTTGATCCATTCATGCTATGGTTTTTTGTTTAATTTTTTGGTATAACTGTGTGCATGAAATTGTTTCGAAATTCTTCTGCATTTGATTATAAAACGTAGATCAATTATGGGAAGAAGCTGTCGTTTTGTCTGTAGCTTATGAGTTAGAATCACGCTTCAGAGTCAGATCTGAGAATTGAGAAGTTGATCCAAATATGATATGACCAGGTTTTGGGTTTTAGGATCGATTCTAAGGAGAAAAAAAAGTTGATCCATTCGTGCTATCAGTTTTTGTTCATTTTTTTGGGTGCAAATTGTGTGCGTGGAGATTGTTATATTAATTGATTCTAAAATCAATTCTATTGAGAAGTGCAATGGGTGTTTGTTTGAAAATTCTTCTGCATTTAATTGTAAAGTCAAAATCAATTATGGGTTCCGTTTTGTGAGTATCTTCTGAAATTGATTCAGATTTTGGAGAATTGAAAAGTTGATCTAAACATTCTACAACTTGGTTCGGGTATTCAAATTGATTTTGAGGAAAAAAAGTTGATTCATCCATACTACGTGTCATGCTTCTTGATTTGTGTCTGTTGGGATATGTGATATCACATTTGAGTTTTGTTGAGCATGTTGTGTGTGTGAAGTAGCTGCTTTGAGTTTTTGACCAAGGTGGTTTTTTTGCACTGAATACCAAGTAGTAGATTCGAGTTTTTGTTTCATTTTAAATCCTTTCATTTTGTCTCATTGATCTTTTGTGAATTTGAGTTTGGATGGCTGAAACGCAGGTTCAAAGTTGTCTGAGAATATTGTTGCTTTTTAGTTTTTTTTTACATTGAAAAGATAAATTACATTCTTTAATGATTGAACCTTGAATATCTCTCTTAATTTATATCTCTAACTCTTACCACTTGAGTTATTATTGGAGAATGTTGCTTTTGCGTTGAATTGAAAATCATTCACTAAACTTTACTATAAATTTATCTTTATATATTAAAATTTTCAAACACTTGAATGACGAGAGTCAATATTATTGAATTAATTAACCTTGATGTTTATATGAGGTGTGAGTTTGATAGGATGTGTGTGTGGATATTTGGAATAAAGAAAGGCAAAATACTCGTCAATATTATAGAATTAATTAACCCTTTCATTGTTTTTTCACATGCTTCCTGTTGCAATTTAAAAAGGGTCATCAAGGGTGGTGAAGGACGATACTCTTAGTAAGTCATAAAAGCTATAATATTTTTCTGAACTTAAATTTCCATTATGATTTTAATTTAATGAATCAAGTTATCAACAAAAGAATCTAAATGTGATTTCAAATATTGTGCATGTTTACTTTGTTAGCATTGTATTACACATGAAATCTGAAACATTTTGTACTTCATCCACCTAGGACGAAATTACCTCTTAAAAATAATATTTAAATGTTGGTTATAATTTTAAAGGTATTTTGCCTGTTTGTGTTATTCATATATAATTTCATATATGTATATATATTCTAAGTTTTTTATTTTTAAGGTTACTTCGCTATACTCTACTTATGTAGATATTTGACTTCGAATCAACCATATGTTGATGAATGAAGCTTCTGGTTTTACTTCTGTCTATGACTTTGGGATAATGAAAACTTGGTAGAGCTGAATATTGTAATTTTCTACTTCTTTCAATAATTAAGACCAATTCCATGAGTCTGTTATGTTGTTGCTTGCTTGTGTTCACTGTGATTTTAGTTGATTGTAGTTTTTCATCATGTATCCAGACAAGCACTAAGTTGTAATTGTTAGACATGCCAAAAAATATGACTAATAGATGCAAACTACATTGGTTAAACTTTTTGATGCTCTACTTGTTTACCTGTTGTACATCAGAGCAAGACAACCTTTGTCTGTTTGGACATGCCAACGGAGATTGGGAGCTCGGTTTTCCTGCTGAAGATGTTCCAACTGAACTTCCAGAACCTGTAGTGGGCATCAATTTTGCCAGGGATGGCATGAAAGAAAAGGATTGGCTACTTTTAGTTGCTGCTCACAGTGATGCATGGCTGCTTTCAGTGGCTTTCTACTTTGGAGGAAGATTTGGTTTTGGCAGTGTTAAAAGGTATTATAGCTATTACTTCAATCCTTTATGATGTTATTCTTTCAACAATCATTTTGTGTGTTGGATGAGAACATAACATCTTTTTGATCCATGCCATTTTCTTTTTCTTCTGAACTCATGCTTCTTATGTAGCAATAGTGATTTGATTTGATTTGTCTGTGCTGTGTTTCACTTAGAGATTTAATTAGTTAATCAACAAACATTGTGATGGTGGTTATAATGTAACAGAACTTGCATGTTGCTGTATGTCAAAACCTGCAAGATTGAAAAGCAAAACTAGTTCATTCAATTAAAGTGAATTATTTGATATCCTGATATGTGATAAAGTGTAATTCTTCTTCATCTAGGAAACGCCTGTTCGCTATGATTAATGAGTTGCCGACCGTATCTGAGATGGTGACCGGAACTTTAAAGGCTAAGGCCAAATCTTCAGGCTCAACTAGCAACAACACCAAGAAAGACAAGTCCGGTTCCAAAGGGGTAAAAAAAACTTGTTACCTCCACTTCTCCTTGTTTATCATTTTCTGTATCAGAATTGCACTATTCATTTTGGTACTCTAATTAAACATCAACACTAGGATTGTCATCATTCAGGAATCTAGATCCATGTATTTGGTATGAAACTATGAATACAACTAGGAAATTCCTTATAATGCCAAGTAGATTGTTTATGTTGTTTGATTATTCATTTATTTAATTTTCTTCTAAACTTGTCATTCTTGGATGATTGTTTCCTCATTGGAACAAAATAAAAACAGGGAGGATCTGCATCGGGGAAAAAATCAAAGAAAGGGAAGGAGGAGGAGGAGGAGGATTTGGATGAGAATGCGGATGCGGTTGCGATTGCGGATGCGGATGTGGATGAGGGATTTGATGGAAAATATAAGGAGGCGGATGGTGAGACTGAGACCTTATGCGGTGTGTGTGGCGAAGCTTATGAAACTAACCAGTTCTGGATCTGCTGTGACAAATGTGACAAGTGGTTCCATGGAAAATGTGTGAATGTCACTGAGGCCAGGGCTGATCACATTAAACAGTACAAGTGCCCCTCATGCAGCAAGAGGGGTCGCCATAACAACTCATCTTAGGGATGATGTGGGGTTAGTTCTCCACCCTGCAACTCTATCAAGCAGAACTTTGCAAAGTTGCTTTGATATCCTGTGTTGTAATAATATACATCTTGTCAACTTATTTGCTGGATTTGGTTATTTGGTGTTTGTTATTTTGAAGGTTCTGAAACTTTCTGAAACCTTTTGTTAAGTATTGGGATGTTTAAATGTTCTTAGCTTTGCTAAGAATAAGATATTTGCCAGTGCAGTTAAGGCTGCATTTGTGCTTATGTTATATTATCAGTGTTTGTCTTTCATGTTTGCTACCACACTGCATTGGATTTATCAGATTTATAATCTGCCCCGTGTGGCAGCTTATATCATCCAGTACTCCAGCTTTGGAGAAACGAGCTGAGTTAGCTCAAGGTGCAATTTAACAAACAAATTTCAGGTAAGGGGTCGAAATCTCATGTTATGATTTAGTGTCTCATTCTTGGTCACACTAGTATGTCAAATCACTTAAAAGTCATATCTAAGCATTTTATAATTGACGACAGACTTTCATTCGTAGAACGTCATATCTAAGGAGATTGCTTCCATGATTCTAGATTATTTCTAGACACAATTAAACTTTTGCTATGTAATAGATGACATAATCCCATGCTTAATTAGCAAGAATGGAAATAGGCTAGGATATATGCATAAAAACCTTTTAGTAGACTTCTTTCATATTAAAACCTTTTGGTATGATTAGATAATCTATTTAAAAGACTTCTTTCATATTAAAACCTTTTAGTAGACCAATAAAATTTTTATTTAATTTATAAATAGGTCATTAAAATTATTTTTTTCAAAAATAAAAGAAATTTTTTTAATAGGTGAAAACCTTGAGGACAACTCTTCAATATTAGAAGTGAAAACCTACCAAAACAATGATGATAGTGATAGCTTATAAAAGATGATTTTTTTAATGACATAAACTTATTCTTTTTTACAAAATATGTTTCTAAAAAAGCTATCATTTTATTTATATATTAATTCGGTTTAATTTGTACCTAGGCTTATGTAGGCTCATAGACCTGTCTACAAGCGGTTTAGTCTATTCACACCACTACCTAATATGTTTTGAAAAAATAAAAGCGCGACCAGCTATAGTTAGATTTTTGTTGTTGTCAATAACTAGATTTTAAAATCTTATTTTTTTATGGGAAGATAATCTTCAGGTACGATATATTGGGTAAGTATATACAACATAGCGTTTTTTGGTTTAAAGGGTATCTTGGATCGTGCGTGTTTTTAGGTGTTTCGATCGGCATACTCTTCGTGACACTATGTTATGGAGGGAGCTATGGTCGTGTTTGGTTGATTAATTCCAAGAGTTTTTTTTAGCGTTGCACCTTTGGATTTGGACGTGGAGTGGGTCTTTGGTGATGTGGGTGATGATTGTTGGTTTGTTTGTTGGGTCTTTTGTTTGCTTGACTAGATGTGTCCCGATGTTGTAGGTGTCGAACGACTTATATCGCTTTTTTCGACTTTATTGGGGCCTTTTTTAGTAGAGTAGACTCAAGGGTTTTGGGTCTTTAAAAGCTTCCCTGTGTTGCTTACCAGCTTTTGTTGGTTAGGTTATTATATCCATGTTGAGAGGGGTTGTTTCTCAACAAGTTATATTTATATATATCTACTATTCTCCTTTCAAAAAAAAATATACAACATAGCATCATTCACATGATAACAATTCACAAGTCACGAGCATTAGGTTTCCGTATCTTTTTTTTTGGGGTCTATAATTAGATTTCTATGTGGTCTCACGAATCAATGCCCATTTTGAATGAGACTGAGAGCCCATGTGGAAAGTGGGAACAAATTTCAAGTATGCACAATTTAATTTGTGCACTGGTTTGAACAAGGACTATTTTCCGAAGAAAATAAAAAGTTGAACAAGGATTCTCTCTCTATTTCGAGAAAGAATTAAATTTCATAATTCATTTAAAGATGGTTTTGGGTCAAGAACATCATCGTTGCTTATGCAAGCAATGTTGCTACCAATGTTGCTACGCTTTGAGCTTTCACAACATCATGTCATTTGCTCCAATGGGCATTCCAAAATACGCAACCGTCCTTGCAAGAATTGCTTAAGTGGAGATGGCGAGATGCTCTAAAACATAAGTTAAAATATTATTAGACCATTTAAGCTAGTTTGATTTTACGGAAGATTCTCAAGAAAAATCTTTGGTGATTTAGAAAATTTCTAATCAAATTTGTTACAATATTTCATGGCCTATTTAAATTGGATTTTACCTGTCACAAACAAGCATTCAAGAAAATGAAGGTCATACAAGAGGGCGTATCTAAGGGGCTGGCAAGGGCCACAACCCTCTAAAAAATTTAATTTCTTTGTCAATCATATGTATTATTATGGATTTTTTTTATTCTTAGTTCGATCCCAAAGAGGCAAAGATCTTATACTAAATCATAAACAAATCACTCATTTTTTTACAATTAAGAGGATCTAAATCTCATCCATCACTAATTCATCAATCAAAATATTTTTCTAACTCGCATTCTTGATCAAAATCAAACTTTCTAAGTCTTTAGTTCTCTAGCACGTAATAGCAACTGTCGTTCCCTTTTTATTTTTTATTTATAAAAATACTAAATTTTTTTTTGACGGATACTAATTTTTATTGAGTCAATCTTAATCATTAAATTTTAAGAAAATTCACTAAAAATTATTTTTCCCTTTTTTTTATTTGTGTAGAAAAAAAATATTGAATTAAATCTTGATTTTGACTTATTTGAATTTTGGTCTTTAAGATTATGAAATCTAAAACCTTTTGTTCTTTTTTAAGAAATCTTGATAGTCAAGTTTCAAAATAAAAAAAAAAACGAAATCTTGATAGTCAGAATTCACAAAGTGATAAAAACACATGCACAAATCAACTACCTAAAAGTTTTAATGGAAAGACAATGGACCTTCTTATAAAATTTCATTCCAAAATAAAATTTTAAATCATTTGAAAGATATTTGGTAAGACAATCTGCTCACACCAGAGCCAAAAGTTCTAGCAGATGCCAACTTGACTTGAGTTAAATTTGGCCTAAGCTGTGTAAGCATGTACACAAAAGAAATTAAACCATGACAGTAGCCTAAACAAGAATCAATTTAATGAGTGCTTCTTTCCCATGAAAGCTTGGAATTTTGGCTCTTCTGCCTTCTGATCAGGTGACTCTTGACTTGTGCTTTTCAGAGAACCCTTTGGCTGTGTTGGAGTACTAGTCTTGGGTGTATTTGCATCTGACCCAAACACAAGCTTTCCAGAAGCTCTATGGGAATTCTTGGTTGCATTTGAAGATGGAGTTTGTTCAACTGATTGTGTTGAGAGTTTTCCATCCAAACGTCTCGCCGAACCATTGAATGCGGAGAACTGCGGAGTCTTTGATGCTAGAGCGTCTTCAGCTTCTGCAGGCAGCATGATCTGTTTCTCAGGCTCTTGATAGTCAAGAGGCTGAACAAATTCAACCTCAACATCTGTTTCAATTATACTAACTGCATGAGAGGGTCTAGTTTCAACCACATCAATGTAATACTTCTTGTTGTTGTAAGCAATCATGATTGTGTCACCGGTAGTTAAACACGAGTAACTCCTCAATGCAGTCTCTAAGGCCGCCTTCGGATCGGAGATATCCAGAAAATCCTTTGTGTGAGGCTGCAGCTTCACAAAGTTTCCTTTCTCGAGCGTGGTGCTTCTCATGTAAACAGTGTCTCGTTCTCGCAGGCTCATATTTTCCATCATCCAGTTCGGTACGTATATGAACCCCTCCTCAGCGACGAATTCAAGAACCCCGCAGTGAGTAACTTTTTCAGCAGAAGGGTTTTGCAGTTCAAATAGCATAGGGTACTCAATGTGCAAAGATGCAAGTTTATCTAAGGCAGAAAGGGGCATGACAATTTTATCACCGTTTTCAAGATTTGGCCTGTTAATGGAGGAGACAGGGCAACAACGGTAATAGTGTTCAAAAAAGAGCTCATCCTTGTAATCCATGATTGTGGATGGTCAGGTAGTGCAAAGTGATGAAGTTCAGAGCTATGAAAACTGAGAGATAGAGAAGAGAAGTATACTATTTATAGACTTGATTTTCAAAGAGGCCGAAACTAAAGAATAAAATCACATATTTTCATAATCTATTAAAAAAAATCGAATCGTAACTAACCGTGTAGCAAAATATATCCTAATATTTTAATTATTACCATATTTTCAACTAGAATTTTCAGAGATTCCGTAGCCCAAATCAAGGAATACAATTTTATCTTAACCTAATCTATAAAAAAATATAAAATCTAATTGATATCTCCTAAAAGAGATTTCAAAAAAAAAAAGATATCTCCTAAAAGATATCTCATTATCTCAACTATCTATAACAACCTGGTTTCAAAAAAATAACCTATCTATAACAACCTACACAATTCAAATTCAAACTGTGATAACAATCCTCAGTTTCAAAAGAAAATCCTCAATAATATAAGAGATTAATGGCTATGATATAGTTAACAATTCATGACAGAAAAAAATACTCGAGCAATTCATGACCGCAATATAATTTACCCGATGTGATATATAGACACCGGACATCACATAAATACAACCGATGCATGCAAAAAACTACAAGCGAATTTACAAAAGAAAAACATGTTGCTTTCTCCATATCTCATCATACTTAGCAATTTTGATTGATGGTCTTAGAAAAGCAAACAATTTCCTAGCAGGCTCTTGAGATGGTTCATTTGGTATTATGACTATGACAACAAAGATTAATCTTCAACAAAAATCAGCTCACCATTTAACTAAGTCTAATAGTGTCATTTGGTATAATGACATTAGGGTTTCTTATATGAGGATTCAGTGCTGCCAATTCCTTCCATTTCGCTCCTGAACCAAGAATCCGAGAAGATATGCTCCACAAGGTTTCACCCGGCTGCACCTTTGTTGTAACTGGAGCACTAGATTTTGAAGCAGCCTTTGATTTCATCAATGGAAGCTTATTATTACCCTTCCCCTTCCCCATTCCATTAGCCACCAACCAGCGCGAACCAGACTGTTGCTGACTTGAAGTGCCCCAGAGCTTCTTCTTGTGAGGCTCATTCTTCAAACCTGCCACATGAACTTCAGTAATTTTGAACTGTGGGATGCCTTCCTCTTCAGAGCTTTTTTCCTCTTTCTTTGTGTCCTTCATCTCCACCTTTGCTACTATTTCGCTCTCATCATCATCGTTATCATTGTTGTTTCTTACCTCAGATACATAGCTGAAAATTTTCTGCTTTGGCGGGACAAACACTCTCTCAACTTGTATAAGAGCAAGCATTGGCGTTCCAACAGGCTCATAGTTTCTCAGAGGATCGCGAAGTTGCACCATCAATGCTACTGTGAAATTGTTTCCTAGCAAACCACATTTTCTGCCTTTGCCTCGTCTCCTCTCTCCCTTTGAAATCCCACGCATAAAGTCGAAAGAATTAGCATGATGGGCTGCAAGAAGTTTGGAAGTGTGTTCACTGATATTATCTACATCATCAATCTCACCAGAATCCAGCCTCATCCACTCATCAAGAGTTAATGACAGGCTCATTATCCCATCAACACTCCCATCAACACCATCAGTGCTGTCTTTTACATTCAACAACTGCAAACCAGCAGCTCCTTCCAGGCCAAGGGATCCGCTAGTATCAATCCCCTTGCCCTGGAGAGCTGACAAATCCCCAATGGATTGTGCAACGATGTTTGACGGTGCATCCTCCTCCGACATCCCAGATTGTATTCTCAAACCCTCAATTGAAAGCGCTTCAATTTTATCCATAGCCAATGGGGCAAGGTCTTCCAATGAAACAAACTCTGAGCCTGTCTGGTTCGCCACTGAACTTGAACTAGACTTAGCAGACTTTGGTCCAGATGGTGTTCCTTTCAAGTCCCTTCGCACAGGAGTAGTATCATGCCCTGCTGTTGAATCATGCTGCAAATTACATTGCCTAAATAAAGCAAAGCAAAATTCAATCAGAAACATGTAAGCAATGACTATTAAAAATCCAAGACAGATTATACAGACAAGATAGACTAACCTCTCTGCTCCCTCTAAGGAAGGCATAGCTTCCCATGCTATTTGATGCATTGTCTTCCCTGTGATATCTTCCAGAGGCATTAACTCCTTTGCCTGCATTGAGAGTTTTTCAATTCCCACTGAAGCCAAGCACTGCAAAACCTCTGTTATTCCAGAACCCATTTCTGCAGGTACCACAACAGGGTTGGAAACCTGCATGATTAAGTTCCCATCATTTTTAGTGTTGCTAAAAAGTGAGGGGTTCATAGAGCGTAGATAACCCCTGTCTTTAGTCTGAAGAAAAGGGCCTAATCCCTCAGCAAGGGGGGGCAATGTGGGAGGCTCTTCCGGTGGTAAATGAATTGGACTTCCAAAACCAGCGTAATCTTTTGGTGGAGAATGATAGAAATCCTTCTCATTCAAACCCCATTCACGCATTAAGGCTTCAGTTTCCAAGTCTTCTAACATCTGAGCCTTCTGTTTACTCTTCATGTCCTGAGACTCAACTAGATGCTCCTTCGGCAGATCTTGCAATAAAGATGATGACTCAATACCCTCAGAGAAATTCCACAGCTCAGATTCAGTAGGAACATCATAGCCATCATCTGCTTCATTATCATCATCCATGTCAAAAGCAAATAAAGGAAAGCCCCCATTCAGAGCCTCCTTCTCAAATTGTCTTAAAAGAAGCTCCCTTGGAGACTCAGGCTCACTTTCAGAACTCAAGCCCCCTGGGCTGTGGTCCATGCCCAGCATGCTTAAAAATTCAGTCGCAACTGATTCTGTAACATCATCCAAGCTATGCGACTTTCTCATCGTATACTCAGATTTGGCTTCCATAATATCAGGAGATTCTAGTGCCACTGTCTCCAATTCTGTTACACTATTCAAAGCTGATTCTAATTCTTGCAGCAGTTCATTTGTACATGAACGATTCACTTCGCAAGCAAATTCGCCAACCACTGTCTGATCCTTAGAACTATCATTTGGCTCATCCAGGGAATCATTTTTAACACCATCTTCTGAATATACTTGTATAGCTGTAGTATCAAGGGTAGGAGTACTGTCAACTGTAGAAGCATCCTCAGGAGCCTTTTTGATGGGTTCCTCTAGTTTAACACTTTCATCTGGTGACAACTCTATGCCCTTATCAACGACAAAAAAATCATTATCTTGACTCTCTTGAGGGTCTTCTTTTCCAGAATCAGGTACAGAATATCCATCTTGTTTAATTATCTCCAGGTTTTCTTGAAATGCATCGAGTTCAGGTTTGTCATGCCCAGGACATGTATTTCCATCATCACCTGCATGCTGTACAGTTCCAAGATCGGATGAAGCAAATGCATCTAGTTTGATTGGCTCAATGTTTTCTATGAACGAATCAAGTTCAGGTTCATTATGTGGAGGGTTACATGCCTTGTCTTCTTCAAATTTTTTATATAAGATGTCTATGGAGCTAGCTAGCACTGACTTAGATGGTGGCAGTACCTCATGAAGATCCTTTACCTCATCCGCAGCCCGAGATAAGTCCTGGCTCCTTAAGATTTGCAAACTTCCAGCACGCCTCACACTGCTGCTTCCATCGTACTGTCTAGGATTAGCATCTGGTTTCGTCAAAGCAAGACTGTTCTGCCTCTGAATCAAAACATTAGGAGCATTGCGGCTGTCTCTGGCAGCATTAGCGTTATCACCAACCACAGTATACCCAAAACTGACATTCATCACAGCACCCTTCGCCATTCCTGACAATCTAAAACTAGTAGTCCACTTCCCCGAGCTCTTCTCCTCCTCAAGCTCCTCTAGAGTAAGAGGAAGCAGCCTCGTCAGATCCACCCGGTGCTTCCCCAAATCAAGTTCAGGCGCACTGAGAAGCGAAGCATACAGCAAAAAGTGCTTCGCTTCATACTTCGCAGAATGGTGAGGCCCACTCCTACTTCCATACACTGAGCAAGTGTAACTCAACTTCTCTTCAAACTCAGCCACACTCTGAACCACCTTCGCCGGACGCGTCACCAGAACCCCATCGCGTCTCTTCCAGTACACAGAAAGGCTGCAATCATCAAAATTGGAAGGCAACCCTTCAATCAAATGCACCTGGAGATAAAAACTGCAATTGAACCTCTTATTGCGAATATGCGAAAACGCCTTCAGCGGCCTCCAATTCCAAATGGACTTCTTATCCTTCTGCAATGTACTACTACCATCATCATTATTGCCACTCGATTTAGCCCTCGATTTGGGATCAGAGAACAAGGACTGCCCGGCGGGTTTAGATCGAGAATTCGCAGAAGATATCGAACTCCTTGACGCGCTTCGGTCCAAATACATAACTTTGTTTATAGTTTCAACATCCTTTAACAACTTCTTCTGGTTACTAGAACCCCCACTAGTACCACCACTACTCTTCTTACCAGCTTCCATTCTCGACAACATCCTCTTTTACCCAGAAAAAAATAAATTAAACTAAATTAACATTAATTCATAATTCCAATGAAACAGAACCTAACCCAGAATTTTCGGACACACAAACAGAATTCTAACATAGTTTGATGAATAAAACTGAAATTAAACTAGATTGAGTACCGGGTGTGTCGGAAGAGAATTTGGGAGTTTAGGTTACGGAATCGAATCCATGGATACCCTTGATGTGAAATTCAAAGGTGAGACTCTGTAACAGGAAGAGAATCAATTTTGAATTAAAAAGTCAAAATCAGAGGAATGAAGAAGAAGGAGAAGGGAAGGGAAGGGAAAATGGATTCTTACAGTGAGAGAGGAGAACAGGGTCGCGTGAGAGTGCAGAGCTTGTTCGTCTTCTTCACGAATCTGTCAGTCTAGGAATTGCCGCTACCTGTTTTGAAACGGAAGACAAGGATTCAACAAAGAAGAAAATTAAATACTACATTCTCATTTTATGCCCTTTCATAATTCTAATGGCAAAAATTATTTTAAAATTGATGCATAGTGCTTGGTAAAGTAATGAATTATTAAAAAATCATGATATATTTCCTCTCTCAACATTTTTGGTACATTAGGTAAAAAAACAAAGAAAAAGCAAGAAACTACACGCTTAAAGTATCTTTGAAGATTAGTAACAAAATATGCTCTCGAGGATGCTCAAGCACAATAAATGCACATTGCAAACTAGCACTCATCTATGCAAGGTTGTTTGCAGGACCATTCGCATCTCTAGGGATATGGCGAATGTGCAACTCCCAATCACGATTCAAAAGTTGGCAAATATTTGCAAACGTACTAACATATGCATGAAGCTTGTACCGATCATCCTATAGAGTCTCCACAGTCTTCGAGCAGTCTGTCTCATTGAAGGTATTCTTGATGTTTATGCTTCGAAGAAGCTTAAGGCCATACTTAAGAGCTTGAACCTCAACACATAAAGGGTCCCCGCCATGCTAGCCAACGTAAAACCCACGCTGGCAAGCACCAACTGAATTCCAAACCACCACCCCCCCCCCCCCTCATTCCCATGAGATGAAGATCATGCTTGAAATAATCCTCGACTGTGAGAGAAACGAAGCCCAGAGGTGGAAGACTCCGAGTTCTACGTGAAGCATCACCTACGTCAACGTATTATCCATCCCCAACTGTACGTTAAGGATTGGATAGAAGGTCCTAGAAATATTGACACGTCACATAAGCGAATAAGGATCATGCAAGATGATTCATCCCCAACTGTTAGTAGGGGAAAGACAAGGTAGCTTCCTGCTATGATTGGACGACTTACATCGATTAATGTTGCATTCACAAAGAATAATATTATCATCTAACAATGACTTTCCACAAAGAAAGTGTTGTCACTCTTCCCCAAATATGCATGATTTAACCCTAATGTTACTTTGTCAAAATTATTCGTTGACCTAGGCATTAGGGTAATTTTTGCAAGTACCAACCATATGCTACCTTCTTGTACATCAGAGTGGTGTAGCGACAACTGCAACATGAACATGTATTGTAAGGCCCAAGTTTTAACGCTTTGGATAAGTGAATAAAATAAAAGAGTTATTTGATTAAGATAAATTTGGGAAGGAAAGAGGTTCAGGAAAAGTCCAAGAATGTATCGAAAAACCGAAAGAGTTATAGCACGACTAACATACGCTTAATCCTAGGTCGAAGGTATTAGTGAATAGTTAATTTACGCTTTAGGACACGATGGAAACTAATTCCAAAAAAATCCTCAGAGAAATGTTAGAACTTCTCTTTTCCGTCCTTAAACAACCATTTCGATGCGAAATCCTGGAAAGTACGAACGTCAAATTCCAATTCTCGGAAGTTTGCCGAAACGGAATCCCTGATAGTTCGAAAAACCTAAGATCGACAGACGATGAAGACTTTTTCTATCCGGAAACTCAAATGAAGATTCCACCCGCGTTCTCCTACTTCTCTCATCATTCCTAATCTTTCTTCAGAAGGAAGTTTTCTCATCCGACGATCACTGCAAAAAGTAGTTTTTCGGGATAAACCGACTTACACCGACTTATGCCGATTTTGGATCTTTTGGTTTAATTCCAAGAATCCTGTTTTGAGTTCTGGAATTCTGTCGCCAGAACCTATCTTAGAATGCGCAGAGGAACGCGCAGGAAAAATCGGAATCGCAAAAAAATCATTTTTCCGTTTTTTCCAAAACCTATAAATAGCTTGAAAAATTAGATTTTTTGCAAAAAAACCCATTTTCCCCACCCCCAAAACCGCGAGTTCCTAGAGAGAGAGAGAGATCCGGATCTTCGTCGTTTCTTGCCCGTTTGCTTCACCGATCGTCACTAATCGAAGACCTCGAGGTAGGTAATCTATACTCTCCTTCGAATCGTCGTTTCTGTCCATTTCTCCTGCGACTTTCTGAGTTCAAAATTTTGAGGTTTTTGAAAAACTGTTCAAATCAGCTGATTTCAGCGTCTAAACTTCTTCCCTGCATGCTCCTGAGCGTGTTCTGCGGATTAGATTTTGTCAAATGTCGACGAAATGCCGCCGGGATCAATTTCTACCCTAAATACCCATTTTTCGGCAAAGTCGCAACCTTTACGCTCTAATCTATCGACTTGGCTTAGTGCTAGTAGGATTTGTCGTCATAAACGTCGTTGTGGACGTCCCCATCCAATTTGTTTTTCAAAAATCCAATTTTGAAATTCTGAGCTAAAAATAATGACCAAACTGCCCCTATATCAGTTTTCGATCCGAAAATTTTTCCGAGCCTAGAACCGTCTTAGTTACGGCTTATGTTAACCTAGGAACCAAGTTTGATCGAAGAAAAATCGACCCTCCCAATTAAGGAAAGTGGCCGAGAGCTATATCAAGGGGGGAGGAGAATCCGATTTTTCGAAAACTTGTCTTAACGCGTTAGATTGTCGTACCAAGGAGGTAGTAGTGTACTGTGTAACCCTAGGACTCTTTGATTGCTGAGTTCTGACTCTTGGTGTTGATTTCTGTGATTTTTGCTTAAGGTTCGTTTGAGGAGATTCCCAGAAATCAAGAAGAAGAGTTTGGAGAACATCTTGAGGAAGAAGCTGGAAGACCCACCGGTGAGGGCTACTCTCTGAATTACTAGATAATGCTTTAGGTGTCGACAAGTTCGACTTGATCTATGTGTTATGCACTTAATTGCTAAATGTCTGAATTGTTCTCTGAGGCTTCGGCCGACCTTGTTGAGTACTTGAGGCCATGATATTGTGTGCTAAATGATTCACATGCTATGTGCTACATGGTTAACTTAGGATGTGTTGGAATATGCTGTTTATGCTTTTGACTGAGCTGTTTTATTTATGCTATTCCACTTGTACCTGAGATTCTGAAGAGTGAGGTTTACGGGCAGGTCATGCCGAATTTTTATGAGATTTTGAGAGAGTTTTAAAAGGACGAACGGAGTTCGGACCTTGTCATGCTCCAATGGATCGAGACCTTCTCAGGGAATTACTTGGGTTTATGGGAACTTTGAAACTCATAGGGAATACGATAAGACTAAAAAGAGCTATTTTTATAAAGAAAATTCATAAGATATTAAACAACCTCTAAACCTTTAAATAAAGATAACAATCTCGGATGCAAGCTTTGGATTGAAGTTTAGTTTTGGAAAACGAGAAGTGTCGTCGGATCCAAGTGTTGAGAAGATTTCGAGTTCTGGGTATGTTGATACTCATTCGCTCTGGGAGCAGTTTGTTTAGCCATCCAAGGGATGAGCCGAGAAGCTTCACGGAGGTGTGAGACCTTGTGAATGCGTGATACTCCACTGAGGCGTGAGACCTTGTGGAAAGCATGGATCTTCACTGAGGCGTGAGACCTCGTGAACAGCATGAAACTTCATTGAAGCGTGAGACTTCGTGCAAGTGTGTAAATTCACTAAGGCGTGAGACCTTGTGAAAGCATAAAACTTCATTGAAGCGTGAGACTTTGTGAATGTGTGAGACTCCACAGAAGCGAGAGACTTCGTGAGAGCATTGATGACTCGAAGAGTTGTCGTGAGTGGTTGCACTCTTTTGTTTATGATTAATTGTATTTTGTCGCAGAATCGACATTTACCTTAGGGTATTCTTTTAGAGACTTTAAGTTATCTAGAACACGTGGCGACGTGTCGGGTGAGGTCGGAGACGTTGTTTGGCTAATCACTTGCATTCATGCACTCATTTTGAGGTTAATACACGGCGTGATACCGGACCTCGGTGGATTCCAAAATGGTCATAAGACCCGGATTTCCATATTTAGGACACTACGGTGGTCCTCAGTAGCAGACGGAATGGCAGACCTACGGGTTCACTGCTGATCTGACTACTTTTGTGTGGTGTAAGAGACACGCGAGCAGGAAGGTACCCACCGTGGCTGGTGTTAGGGCCGCCTCGTTGATGTCCATCCTTCTTCCGGAATGCATTTTGTTACCCAGCATTGCATTTCATGCAACATACATGCTGACTTAGTTGCTGAGTGTGATTGGTAACTGTTTATCCTATTTTTGAGGCATGCTACTTGTTTTTATGGCTCTTTATATTCATTGTGATACATGCAACCCTAGGAAGCTATCCCAAAACTTATAAGCCTGAGAGGCGAGTATTTATTATCCTATAATTATATCTGGTTTTATTAATTATATAATTCTTTGGAGTTGACCCTCGCGTCTGCTGTGTGTGTTTGGGCGGACTACGCCATTTGTCAGATGAGTATGGGGGATTGGTTTACCATGGTCAGCCCGTCGGGGGGGACCAGGTACGAGATGCTTGATCAAGACGACCCAGGTGCATGGGTGGTCGATCCCGAGGGCCACCGTGCGACCTACACCGGTCGGATCATGGAGGACCGTGTCGACCGATTTGGACGCTTGACGGAGGGAGTGATGAGGAGGCACATAGTGAGCTTCAACCTGCCTCCAGGAGTACACTGTGGACCCGGCTTGGGAGTACCTCCACCGCCACCATCCCCTTCAGATGATGAGGACCCCTCTGAGGAGGTGCCAGTAGGTGGGGCTTCGACGGAGTCTAGTCCGTCTACTGCTGCTGCTGTCGTCGCGGATCTCGTTCCGGGCCCCGAGCCCGAGAGTCCAGTGCAGGAGCGCATTAGGGTGGACAGAGAGGGCAGTGTTGAGTACGTCGACCTAGTCGTCCTGGATGCAGATTCGGATGACGACCGCGCTAGCGTGTAGGATCGAGTGCTAGTGTGGGCTCCTCGGGTAGGGATAGTGTAGGAGTAGTGTCGATGCTCTGACCGTCATGTTTCCGTTTTTGGGGACAGGGTAGTTTTCCTACCGGTAGCTTTTGTGTGGTTTCCTATGGAGATCACAGAGAGCTGGTTGGATTTAGGGGGTCTTTTCTTAGGCCGCTGGGCCAACTTGCTCTCAGATTTTGTAGTTTAGTGTTGCGGACACAGTATCCTTATCTTGGACTGTACATATTGCTTTCGGGCGTTACTCTTTTTCTGTCACCCGTCACTGGAGGTTACTCGTGACGTGGTAGTGTTTAGCGAGGCATGTATATATAGTTGTATAGTAGTTCCTTTTATCTTTTGTTGGGGAGTTTTATTGCTTTCTGTCTTTAGTTATATTGTCGAAAAAAAATAATTCACGTTTTTCCGCTTAAAGTATTTTCTTTTGGTTACTAAAGTGACGCCACCGAAATCGGGGTGTTACATGTATTGTTTCCAAGGTCAATATTTGTTTTCCTTTCTAATAATCATTATGATGAAATAATTATGTTCAAGCTGAGAACATTCATATTATAGTAGAGCTAGCTCTTTCAACATAATTTTTTCTATCCATTAAACTTGAACGAACACATTAATGAATGAGAATCAAGCATGTCATGAGTTTATCTTTATATGGGTTGTAGAAACAACACTCCTATGAGTAATATGTTTAAATTTATAATTAAGTACACAATTATATAATTTTGAGATATTCTGTCCTCGTATGATAGCTCAAGTGGTAGGGTAGGGGAGGTACAGGGTTCGATTCCTGGCGGGTGCAATTTATCTTTTCGATTTAAAAAAAAATATTCTTACAAAAATTCAAACTATGATAGTAGCAATAATAAAAATATTATAATGTTATTTATATTTACTTGGATAAGTCTGTCTACTAAACAATAAACCTTAGACAAGACAAAATTTGACGGGCCGTAAGGACTTGATTCCTTAATTAATTTAGTAATTTTAGACTCTAATATTCAATTTATAGGATGATTACGTGCTAAAAAAATTACTTATTTATGTAACTTTTTTAGATAGTAAAATATTTTCTGTCATTTCATCATTAGAATGAGAAGTCTCAGTAGGATAACCCATGTGCTAGGAGCTGAGAGACATATAAGTTGGGTAGGGGAAGATCTAGGGATCAATTTCTGACGGTTATAATTTATCTTTCCGATATACTAAAAAAATCATTAGAGGAGAAAGTCGAAGTGAAAATTACTGTCTTTAAAAAATTTACAAGCAAAAACTATTTTCAATTAGGGTAATAAGTGAACCAAAAATATTTTGATCAGATCTCAGAAAAAAGAAAAATTCAGGTTGATCTTGAAGCTAAATTTTTTCAACGTCTCAATTAAATTATGGCAAAATGCAAAGTTACTCTTATAATTGAAGGCTAGCTGTCCCATATGATACGGTTCTTCAATGTGCGCAAATATGCTTTTCTTTGCATCTACACTGCATTTTGCATATTTAGAGTTGACATCTACTTGCCCTCTTTTTTTTTTTTTTTGAAAGAGCCCTCTTTATTTATATTAAAAAATAGTTGTATGATAGAATTGATTTTTCTATAATTTATTACTTTTATATTCATATAAATGTTAAACATATTTTAAATTCAAAGTTACTTTTGTTAAAAATAGTAAAAACAAAAAAAGTGGACTGAGAGATTAAAATTTGAAACAAAAAGGGGCCCCAATTAAATTCAATAAAATGGTTTTTTAGTACCTATATAACATAATATTTTGGTTTTATTCTCTAAATTCAAATATAGGTGGATATAGTCCCTATATTTAGTCCTTGTGGTTGTGGATAAGGGGACAGAAAAAACTAAAGTAATGAATTTTTTTTTTATACATCGAAAAAGAAAGTAATGCAATTTTAGAAGAACAACTCAAAAAGAAACAAAATCCACTTATTTTAAAACTGAGAGACCAAATTTATAGATGATGTGTTTTATAGGGATCGAAAATATATTCAATCCAATTTGGATATATAAAAGATCCACTCGCCTCATAGGCGAAAGACTATTTTATTAATCTTTCTTGATGTGTTTTCCTTTACACATATATAAGTTCAGGGGTTGAGTTTAGGACCATATTCTTAAATGATATAAAAAAAATATTTGACTATCAAAAAATCAGATTTAAAAATAAAAATAAAATGTTAATGTGAACTAGATTTCAACACAATCTTCATAATATAAGCATTTGAGATTTGAAAAATGATCCATGAAAAAACTCAAAGCAATTGAAAAATATGTTAAATACATATATATATATATATATATATATTAATTGTGAAAAATAACTAGATAAGTAAATAATGAGTTTGTAATAATAATATTTGGGAGGCTATCATGGCCCACCCACGAATTACAAATTGGAGCGCCAAAATTCAACAATTGACAATCATGCATATAACTGCTCCTAACAAAATCACCAAAAGAATACGACCAAATTAAACGTTCATATCGTTATTATTCAAAATTTGAAATTGTAAAGATATGATGAATTAATTGTTGCTGCCATTTATCTCTTCCTGGGCCCTTTACAACTTTTGCCGTGTAGGGTAGGAAATAGGAAGATAAATTGGACTGCATTTGAATGAAATGTTCTCTTGTATGCGTTGAAGAGAATGTTCAAAAAATTATGTTAGAATTTTTCTTTATGCGTGTCTCACACATGAAGTGTGTACACGAGTGGGGACTATTGTTATGTAAGACGCGTGGCGCCCAGGCTCCAAAATTTGGCCAAGACTATTTGTACCATTCCCTTTACTATCCACAGTTCCATACCATCCTTTTGAGCAAAAATACAAGGCTTAATCCAGTTTTTGGTCCCCATCTTTTGTCATAAATATGGCTTTGGTCCCTCGCCGGAGCAAAGGTGGGGGCAGGTCCCCAGTTTTTGGCAAAATAGTTGGCTTTAGTCCTTCTGGCCGGTTGGGTCAACGCCGGAGCTCCGCCAGCTGACGTGGCCCTTGCCACGTCAATTAGTGAACCTCGCTGGATTTTTTTTTCTTTTTTCATTAAATTAAAATTAAATCAAATCACAAAAATTAAACATTAATTAACTCTCACCAATTAACCTCCTTTTTAATTAATTAAAATCCTCACCCAGATTCTTCTTCATCATCATCACCATCATCCTTACTCATCTTCTTCTTTTCACTCTCAAACCCAGAAATTTATGGACACTCCATCCCCAACCCCAACCTCATCTTCGCCACTGATTCTTCACACAACACCAACCACACCACGACCCCCAAACCCATCTTCCCTTTCTTTCTTTCTTTTTCACGCTCTCTCTCTGCTTCTGTTACTAGGTTTCTCTGCTTCTTCTTCTTCTTTTTTCCTCTGAAACCCTAGCCACCTCTCCTGCGCCGCCGGCCTCTACTCCGCGCGTGGCTACGATGGATGGCCCGGAATTGACCAGATCTGGGTTTTTCTTATTTGGATTCAGATTTGGCGGCGAGGCGAAGCTCCGGCATGAGATCCAGCAGCTCCTTGACAGAAACTTCGGGCGAAGCGGTTTATTCACCACGACGTCGACAACAGAAACGGCCTCCCGGCGATCAGGTGCTCTTGCCGGCGTACGGGGGCTCCCAAATCAAGCTCGATGACAAAGAGTTTCTTTTGTTCAGGGATGAGGATATTCTGGGAATTTTGGGTGCTTGAGATCGGGTTTGTGCATACAGGGAAATGCTAATTGTGGATTGTTTAGAAATAATCTAGGATCTCATATAGAGAATGCAATTTGGTACCAACATTTATAAGGGAATTTTTTAAGCAAGTTTTGCTTCCTTGTATTCTGAGTAATTGCAATGTGAACTTTATTTGATCTCGTGTTTCGTCTTTGTTGTTTTAGTTCTCATTGTGCAATATGTTAATTTCTCTTGGCTGCTAACCTTTTTTTTTTTTGAAATGTTGGCTGCTAACCTCAAAAAAAAAAATAAAGTTGATGATGTTGTTAACTAATTTAATAATTTGTGTTTTAATTTTTTTTAAATGAAAAAGAAAAAAAAAATCCACGTGGACTCATTAAATGACGTAGCAATGCCACATGAGATTCCCGGAGCTCCGGCGTTGACCCAATCGGCCGGAAGGACCAAAGCCAACTATTTTACCAAAAACTGGGGACCTACCCCCACCTTTGCTCCGGCGAGGGACTAAAGCCATATTTATGACAAAGGATGGGGACCAAAAACTGGATTAAGCCAAAATACAATTATACCCCCAATTAAAAAAAAACTGATTAAATTCATTAAAAAAAATCTACTAAGATAGCGGAAGCTACCGCTACTAAGATAACGGAAGTTACCACTACTAATTAAATTCATAAAAAAAACCTACTAAGATAGCGGAAGCTACCGCTACTAAGATAGTGGAAGCGATTAAATTCATAAAAAAACATACTAAGATAGCGGAAGCTACCGCTACTAAGATAGCGGAAGTTACCGCTACTAAGATAGCGGTAGCAATAAAACGTCCGCAGTTTAAATGGCGGAACGAACTAGAACCCATATATTCTACCTAGATTTACGTGAAAAAACAGTAAAAATCTCAAAATCACACCTATTTTGAGCTTCTATTCTTCTTTTGATCTCACATTATACTGATTTAGAGCTTCAAATACCTCTAAGGTGTGTGATGTGTTGATTTAGAAGATGAAATAGGGATGGGGAAGGTGAGAGTGGAAGAGGAAGAAGGAAGAAGAAGGTGAGGTTGGGAGAGTATTTTTCTTTTTACTACTTTGTATGTTTTCTATGTTGGGGGTATTTTTGAGATTAAAAAAAAGGGATGATGTGGATAGTAAAGGGGATGGTACAAATAGTCTTGGCCCCAAAATTGGGTAAATGGTCACATTGGTCCCTAAATGTTCCCACCGACTTCAAAATCGTCCCTGGAAGAATTTTATTAGGCTCGCGGTCCCCAAATGTGGCAAAAATCAGTCATATTAGTCCCTGACGTTAAAAACCTCTAACGGACGTTAATCCAATTAATAAAAGTCAACATTATCTTTCTAAGTTTCTTTCACTTTAGTCCCTTTCTTCTTTCTTTCATCATCTTCATCCCCCTTCTTCCATCATCTTCACCAAAAACTCCTCCCCTTCTTCATCAACCCATTATGAAACAAAAATAATAAAAAATCAAATAGAATTAAAAACCCAGAACCTTCTATCATCCTCTCTTCTTCTTCATCATCCATCTTCTTCTTCATCATAACAACTCTCAAACTCTCACACAAAATTATTTAAATCCATAATTTATTGATTTATGGATTTAAATAATTTTGTGTGAGAGTTTGAGAGTTGTTATGATGAAGAAGAAGATGGATGATGAAGAAGAAGAGAGGATGATAGAAGGTTCTGGGTTTTTAATTCTATTTGATTTTTTATTATTTTTGTTTCATAATGGGTTGATGAAGAAGGGGAGGAGTTTTTGGTGAAGATGATGGAAGAAGGGGGATGAAGATGATGAAAGAAAGAAGAAAGGGACTAAAGTGAAAGAAACTTAGAAAGATAATGTTGACTTTTATTAATTGGATTAACGTCCGTTAGAGGTTTTTAACGTCAGGGACTAATATGACTGATTTTTGCCACATTTGGGGACCGCGAGCCTAATAAAATTCTTCCAGGGACGATTTTGAAGTCGGTGGGAACATTTAGGGATCAATGTGACCATTTACCCCCCAAAATTTATGTCCAACTTGTTTAATTGTCGACACTTGTTCCTTGTGAAAGCCACCAAAAATCAACAACTCAAAATGTACGTACCTCACATGTTGTGCCAAATGGTTCACTTCTTTTTACGCACGTATACGTGTCGTGACCTTGGCTATCTTATGTCACAAATATAATGAAAATCTATGACCTTGGTTCACTTCTTTTCCCGAAAGATGTGTCTTTTTATCCTAATCAAAACTATATTATAGTATGTAGTTGGATGAGAAAACAAAAGAGACAATTAAATTATAAACAGAAATCTCAGCTGGTTCCTTCATTTTTTGTATTCTATCTGCACACACCACAAACACAATTGACGAGTGAATATGTCTGACAACGATGACCATGCAGAGCTCACAGACAATGAATCCTCTGCAAAGATGAAGCGTAGGCTCAGGGATAGGTCCAAGGTGTGTTACATTCAAATTATGAATTTTGTATATGATTTTCATACATGTTTTTTTTTTGTGATATGGGTTTAATTGGTTTGATTTTTGGCTTAACATCAAGGAGGTGTTGTCCAAACAAGCCGTTAAGATCGCCAAACGTGCAGAAGAACATGAGAGTTTCATCAACAAGGTAGATCTTTTTAGCTTTCTGATTTATATTAGTTTTGTGTTTCTTTTTCAATGCTATCCTTTTTCATTATGTATGACCATTTGGGTATGTCAATTTTGAATCAAAATTCAATTTTGATGTGTTTCACTCTTCCTATGATTAGGTGACTCATCTTTTGGGGGTTCTTGGCTTTGGTGGGTTTTGCTTCCTCTTAGGGGCAAGTAAGTTGATTAATGTGATATTTGATTGATACAATGCAGAAGATTAATTAAAAAATAATCATGCTTCCTTCATTGTTATAATTTTTTATTGCACTTTTTATCAGGACCCCAAGACATTCCCTTTGTATATTGTTTGTTCTATGTCACCTTTGTTCCCCTTCGTTGGATATACTACAGGTTCAAGAAATGGCATTACTATCTCCTGGTAAATGAATAAACAAATCTCAAATTCTGTTTTATGAGCTACTATTAGTGCTGAAGAGACATATATAAGATAAAATTAGGTAGTTCAATGACTGTGCACTTCATCCATTTCAGGACTTTTGCTATTATGCCAATACAATCTTCTTGATTTACCTTCTTTTTTATCCAAGGAATGAAAAGCTCTTTTTGGTTTGCTTCTCATTTGCTGAGGTAAGCACATTATTCTCTGTAATTTGATAGAAGAATGGTTTATTGGTTGAATTTGTGACTTATTTAAGTTCTGTTACAGGGGCCATTAGCATGGGCTTTGATTATTTGGCGCTGCAGCTTGGTTTTCAGTTCTGTTGATAAAATTGTTAGTGTTCTTATCCATCTTTTACCTGGTATGTTATGCCTACATTTTTCAATATGTCTTTCTTTTTTCAACAAGATAGTAAAATGTTGGGAAACCAAAGGATGCACAAGAGATTAATGGTTGAATATTCCATAAAATGTGTTTGACTTGCTTTGTAATCAAGTTCTACTATCTTCAGGATTTTTCTATTCAAAGTTCATAAAATTCTGAAATGGTGTGGTTTAATCAATTAGATTTTATTCACCTAGATAGATCTTTATGCTATAAGACAGAAGTTTGAGGTAACATTATCATTCAAGAGGTTCAGGCTAGACAGGGGGAATCCTAAGATTAGTATTCATAGTTCACACTTGATCAACTTTTGCAACATTGCTCACTGATAATAGAAATGAGGTTTTCTGGCTAGAAATTTTAAAGTTGGACAATTTTGTTGAATTTGTCTAGAGCTCACAATTCACACTTAAAAGTTGATAAGGAAAATGAAAAGAGGAAGCAACTGAAGATGCCAAAATGTGTACTTATCAATGAAAGTGGTTGTGTAAAAACAATATAAAGGACCTCACTTGAAATTATGCCTTCAATGTTGATAGACATGTAAACTTTTGATTTTCTTATTGCATCCGTTTTGGTTTTCATTAGGCTGCCTTCAATGCAATTGTTATTTTCAGGATTGGTTTTCTTTACCATCCGATGGTGGAATCCTGCAACCTTAGAAGCCATGCGACCGGAGGGAACTGCAGAAAGAGCTATGTGGCCTTATGTTGAAGATAAATCCTATCTCTGGACATGGCTGTTTCTGGTTCCTTTAGTAGTTTACACTCTCTGGCAGGTCCTGTACTTCCTCATCGTCAATGTCCTCCGTCGACAACGGTTTCTAAGAGATCCTGAAGTCATGACTTCCTACAGGTAATTCATGAGCATTCCTTCACTTGCAACTCTTTTAACACTTAAGTGCATGTTTATAAATCCTTCTATAATTGGTTCTGAAGCCAAAATCAACTTTTGGGCAGAAGCTTAGGTGAGTAGCTTCTAACTTCTAGAATTGGTTATGCGAAAAGATAAGCTGATCCAAATATGCTACAATTAGCCAATTATGTGTGTGCCTTTAGATTTCCCTTTTGGGTTGTGTTTCAATATTGGTAAATGAATCACTCTTTGACGTTTACCATTTCATTGATTCATAGGGAACTCTCGAAAAAAGCTCAGAAAGCAAACAATATATGGTGGCGCTCAAGTGGCCTGCTTGGGGATCAAAATCGTTTCCTGATGTACATTGTGTTTCAAGGCATGTTTACTGTGGCAACCACAGCCCTAACTGTTCCCATTTTCTTATCATATGAATTGTCTGTAGTTTTCCAAATACTGAAGATTTCTGCATCAGCATGGAATGGGGGAAGCTTTGTGTTAGATGTAATGCCAAAGCAGGTGATTCTCAAGGAGAAAAAGAAATCAGAGGTCATCCAGCATGCGCAAATTCAAAAACAACCATCATAGAAACAACTTAGAGGATGTAGTTTTACACTTCTACTTAGGACCATGACCATGAAGTTTAAAATGTGTATGTAGTTGAATGTACTAATGCATATTCTGTGTGCATTTTTGTCCCTTTTCCATTCCATGTTTATTAATTCAAATGGATATTCCCGCTATGCGTGAGGTCCAAGGCTGAATCCAGTTTGTAAGATGTTGATGCCACGCTCAAACTTGTGATCACAAAAGGACATGGCATTAACATTACCATTGCACCGAGGCTCACCTTCAATTCAAATGGACTCAAATGGATTACTGTGTAAACATATATTTAATGATGTGACGATATTTAATTGAATGACTATGTAAAACTAGTTTACACTTACGGTACATATATTTATTTAACTCTTTTTTGTTGTTATATCCATTTAACTCTTTAACATAACTGGTTTAGTTTTATTTTTCTTTCTCAAAGAGTGACAAATTCATTAATTGGAGAGGGCCCAACACAAGCCCATAAAGGAGATTACAAACCTGCCCAAAAAACAAATTCAGGCTGCCGGAAAACGACACAAGCCCATAAAGGAGATTACTTTACAGAGTTACTTACGTTGTTGCTTTTAGTTGCTTTGTTAGATTTTGTATGTGTGCTTTTTCAACTTTCTCTGTAGAGAATATCTAAGCTTAGATCTTCTTGTTTGTTTGGAGAGTTTTTGTTGCCTTTGTTCCCTGTGGGCTTGGCCCATTTTCTCTCATTGATATATATATATATATATATATATATATATAATATAGGGTTAAGGGTCATATTAATCCTTGTTTTTGTAAAAGTGTTTGATTTTGGTCTCTTAGCAAAAAATGACGATTAATGGCGGTTCTTTTTACAGTTACTGGCGGTTTATAATACAATTATTGGCGGTTTTTTGACTAAGAGACCAAAATTAAACATTTTTACAAACATAGGGACTAATATGACCTATATCCCTATGAAGCTCCTCCTCAATGGCACCCTCCTTAAAACCTTTCACCGCCAGATGATGGTCCGAAACGGCACCGTCATGATCCGCGGCTTCGTCGGCGCTGGGAACTTATCATAATCAAACAAGGCGGGGAAGCAACAACCACTTCGGTTTCTTTCAATGCAGCTATTCAGATATTCTGCGCGGAAGGGAGGATAACAGAGGCTGATGAGGTGCTTGAGGAGATGAATCGGAAGGGTTTGGCCCCTGATAAGACGACTTACACGTCTCTGATTCATTTGTTCTGCAAATACCAGGTATATAAGGCTGATAAGGTTATGGGTGACATGACTTTAAGTGGTTTTTCGCCTTCGGTTGCTACCTACAACGAGCTTGTTCTTGCGTACTGCCGTGCTGAGAGGGTTGATGAGGCCTTAAGGGTTTTGGGGGTCATGGACGAGAAGGTGTGGAGCCAAATTTGGTTTCATTCAATGTTGTTCTTGAGGTTTTGTCCCGGCAACACAGGTGGGAAGATTCTGAGGCGGTGGTTGAGGAGATGCATCGGAGGGGTTTGGCCCCTGATGAGACGACTTACACATCTCTGATTCATTTGTTCTGCAAATACCAGGTATATAAGGTTGAGTGACATGATTTTTAGTGGTTTTTCGCCTTCGGTTGCTACCTACAACGAGCTTGTTCTTGCGTATTGTCGTGTTGAGAGGGTTGATGAGGCCTTAAGGGTTTTGAGGGGCATGGACGAGAAGGGTGTGGAGCCAAATTTGGTTTCATTCAATGTTGTTCTTGAGGTTTTGTCCCGGCAACACAGGTGGGAAGATTTTGAGGCGGTGGTTGAGGAGATGCATCGAAGGGGTTTGGCCCCTGATGAGACGACTTACACGTCTCTGATTATAAACTACTGCGACAAATGGCAGGTAGATGACGCTTATAAGCTTTTGAGTGAAATTATTGCTAGTGGGCTTTCACCCTCGGTTGCTACATACAACCAGCTTGTTCGTGCATATTGCATTAAGGACAAGGTTGAGGAGGCTGTAGGGATTTTCAGGGGCATGGCTGAGAGGGGTTTGTCACCTGATGCTCAAAGTTATAACACTATAATTACTAAGTTTTGCGAAGACAAGGAGCTGGAAAAGGCGATTGAAATGAAGACGAAGATGGTTGAGAAGGGCATCTTGCCTGATGCCGTCACATTTTCGTCGCTTATACAGGCCCTATGCCTGCAACGAAGACTGTCTGAAGCTTTTGATCTCTTTCGAGAGATGTTGCGCGGGGGTGTGTTGCCAGGTCAGTTTACTTATCAATTTTTGATGAACGCTTATTGTCTTGAAGGTGATTTCAGTATGGCTTTTATCTTGCACGATGAAATGATACACAAGGGTTTATTGTCTGATTTTGTTACTGGGTTTTCACCATCTCTTGTTACTTACAACGCCCTTATTCATGGGTATTGCTCTTTGGGGAGGGTTGAGGAGGCTCTCGGGATTTTGATGGGCATGGTTGAGATGGGCTTGTCCCCTGATGCCGTTAGTTATAACATTGTTATTTCCGGATATTGCAAACTCAAAGAGTTGGGGAAGGCGTATGGTTTGAAGTTGGAGGTGGATGAAATGCCCCATATCTGGGGGTGTTGTATTAGAGTGTCTTCATCACTTATGGAAGGCCTGTCGGATGAGGCTACTTATACCAGTGTGATCAATGATTATTGTGTTGAAGGTGAAGTGAGTAAGGCTCTTACATTGACCGATGAAATGAGTGAAATGAGTCGCTACGAGGGTCATTTGCGAGAATCTATTCTCGATTATTTACTTATGAATGGGCTTGATAAGAAAGCTAGAACAAGTGATACTAAGAAGTCCCTTCTGGTGTTGTTTTATGGTTGGTGTAGTAGACCACCATCTTTCACATATGATACTCTGATAGAGAACTGCAGTAATAATGAATTTAAGAGTATGATAGAGCTTGCCAAAAGTTTCTGGATGAGGGGTTTAAAGAACGAAGCAGCCGGTGTTTTCAACACAGTGCTTCAATGGAATTATAAGCCAGATGGAGCAGTTTACAATTTTATTTATTGTTGAACACTCTACGCGTCTTAATGTTGATAAGGCATATAATATGTACATGGAGATGGTAAATTATGGTTTTGCTTCTCATATGTTCTCTGTACTTGCTCTTATTCGAGCTTTATTTCATGTTAGAAGGTACAATGAGATAAGGACAGTCATTGAAAACATATTGAGGAGCTGTAATCTCAATGATTCTGAGCTACATAAAGCACTTGATGAAACTGGCGACGACATCTTGAAAGGTAAGATTGAAATTGAAGATGCTCTTTTTAATGTGCTAGCTGAAATAGCTATGGATGATGGTCTGCTACTTAATGGTGGAAAGTGTTCATATGCTCCAGCGAACTCTGTTACCATAAACTTTAATTAAGTAGAAATAGTTTTCTTTGTGTTTTTCAAATCAAAAGGTATTTCTTACCGTTGCTAATTTACTTAATAGGGGTGTTTATAAAACATTTTCCTTATATATTTTACTAAAGGGTTAATCATCATATTGGTCTCTGTCTTTGTCTCACCGTCTAAAGTGAGTCCCTCCCTGGAAAATTTGGAAATCTGGACCCTCTCGTTTGCAATTTGTGTGGAGCAGGTCCTCGTCGGATCCCGGAGCTCCGGCGAGTGATGAATTGGCATGATGACTGGGACAAGCAAGCTGACATAGATTTAAAAAAAATAAAAAAATAAATTACACATTAGCCATTATAATTTAATTAACAAAAATAAAACCAATTAACAAATATAACGCTAAATCAATTAACAAAATTAAATTCCCCAAACCCAAACAAGCAAGAAACCCATAATCAACAACAAAAATCCAAAAACCCAGCCATAATCAACAACAAAAATCCAAAAACCCACCCCCACCTCCAACAATCTTCACCTTCAACAAACCCAGCCATCATGAACCCCATTCATAGAGACACCTCCACCCAAACCTCAACCTCACTGCTACCCTTAACCTCAAACCCCTCAATCTGAGTTTATGAGAGACGAAGAAGGAGAAGGGGAAGAGGGTGAGCGAGAGGATCTGTGAACACTGTTTTCACACCTTAGAACCCCAACCCCACCACCACCTGTAACTGATCGCAAGAAAGTCACCACTGTTTGCAAATGATATGGGTTCTTTTCACGATTTGGGTTCTCCTGCGATCTGGGTTCTTGTATACGATATGGGTTAGGGTTATCTTTCTCTCGAATCTCTTTCTTTCTTTCTCTGGATTTTCGTTCTTTTGCTTGGGTTCCTTGGTGGGTTTTTCGATCTAGATTCAGCGCGGTTTCTTGGTTTTCGGTGCAGAGGAGATCGAAGCCGCGAGGGTGGTTGTTGCCGGTGGTGGTGTTTCAGAGATAGAAGGGGAATTGGATGCGGACGCCACCGAGAGCAACCATAATCTCTTTCTTCTGGGGTGTGGGTTTGCTAGAGGTGGGAATGGGTTTATGAGTTTGGTGTTTTTCTGGGTGGGGGTGGGTTTATGGGGTTTCGATTTGTCACTTGGCTTGTTAAAAAAATAAAAAGAAAACTAAAGAATAAACACAAGAGCATCCGTCATTTCTTTCTTCTGGAGCATGGTTTGCTGGCGGTGAGTTTAATGAGTTTGGTGTATTATTTTCAAAAAAAATTCTGGGTTGTGTTTACTTTTTGGTTTAGGTTAAATTTAATAATTGGTTTTGGTTGTTGAGTTTGGATTGGTTAGGGGCAAGAGAAGGATTTCGGTGCATTTGGGTTTGATTTGTAGGTTTTTATTCTTGTTAAGAATGACAGATTCATGGATTTTCTTTGAGAGATTGTGAGACGCTTTTTGTCATCATCTAACATTTCCCTGATCTCAGTAGGGAGTTTCTTACAATAACACATTGCAGGTCCCTCACTTCTTTTCTCGAGCCATATTCTGCTAGAGCATCAACAGGTGAATTTAAATATTTTTCAACATTATCAATTTCAAAACATTTGTACTTCTTCCTTTGTTTTCGTATCTTATGAACTACAATACAATCGCTAGAGCCCTTCTTCATGACAACATTTTTAACATTCTTTGAAACTGTCACCACTCTCAATTTCACTTCTTTTAATGGAATTCCTAATTCTCTAATCCACAGCTTAAATTCTACAAGCTCTTGTTGCACACCAATTGCTTTAGCCTTGCAGCTTCCCCATTCTTCCTTTAGATTTTCAGCTTCCTCGGATTTCATGTAGTGGCTCCTTAAGAAATTCCCACAGATATCACGAAAGAGACCGACAATACAACATTTTCCGTTGTCCTGATAATAGCATGCATCCGTGTGAAGGTAGTACACTTCCTGGAAATGAACATTAAAAAAAAGATATTAATTTTCTAGAAGAGCAGCCAATAGAATCACAAGCATTGTCATGACTATAAATCATAGTAATCTCTAACAAAACATAAACCAAAATATAATTATCATCTAACTAACTTATCCTCTAACAATAAAATAACTACCTAAGACTAATTTCTAACAGAATATAAAACGATTTTTTTTTGCAAACTCAAGAAGATATATTAATCAAATATCTTCCAAACATAAGAACATCTCTCCCAAGTAAGATGAGGGAACTAGTACAATAATGCAAAAGACATAGATTATCAGAACATAAGAAATCCTAAATTCAAGTACCACAAATGATCCCCTTACAACCATAACAGCACCATACGGTACCAGGAATAAGCGACAGAAAACTAAAAATAAAACAACTTATGCAGCAATGGCATGTTCAGAGACAGCAAACTACTCCCGTAAGCAACTCTAAGCGACAATACTGCCAAAGACATAGATTAGCAGAAGATAAATAATCATAAATTCGATTACCACAAATGATCCCCCTACAAACTATAACAGCACCATACGGTACCAGGAATAAGCGACAGAAAACTTAAAAAAAAAACAGTAATGGCATGTTGAGAGACAGCAAACTACTCCCGTAAGCAACTTTAAGCGAAAATGCTGCCAAAGACATAGATTACTTTTTGGTTTAATGAGTTTGGTGTATTTTTTCCAAATTTTTTTCTTGGTTGGGTTTACTTTTTGGTTTAGGTTAAATTTAATAATTGGTTTTCGTTGTTGAGTTTGGATTGGTTAGGGGCAAGATAAGGATTTCAGTGCATTTGGGTTTGATTTGTAGGTTTTTATTCTTGTTCAGGATGACAGATTCATGGATTTTCTTTGAAAGATTGTGAAACGCTTTTTGTCATCATCTAGCATTTCCCTGATCTCAGTAGGGATTTTCTTCACTTCCTTGACAATAACACATTGTTGGACCCTCACTTCTTTTCTCGAGCCATATTCTGCTAGAGCATCAACAGGTGAATTTAAATCTTTTTCAACATTATCAATTTCAAAGCATTTGTACTTCTTCCTTTGTTTCCGTATCTTCTGAACTACAATACAATCGCTAGAGACCTTCTTCATGACAACGTTTTTAACATTCTTTGAATCTGCCACCACTCTCAATTCCACTTCTTTTAATGGAATTCCTAATTCTCCCATCCACAGCTTAAATTCTACGAGCCCTTGTTGCACACCAATTGCTTTAGCCTTGCTGCTTCCCCATTCTTCCTTTAGATTTTCAGCTTCCCTGAATTTCATGTAATGACTCCTTAAGAAATTCCCACAGATATCACGAAAGAGATCGACAATACAACATTTTCCGTTGTCCTGATATTAGCGTGCATCCGTGTGAAGGTAGTACACTTCCTGGAAATGAACATTAAAAAGAGATATTAATTTTCTAAAAGAGCAGCCAATAGAATCACAAGCATCAGAGTGTCATGACTATAATTCATAGTAATTTCTAACAAAACATAAACCAAAATATAATTATCATCTAACTAACTTATCCTCTAACAATAAAATAACTACCTAAGACTAATCTCTAACCGAATATAAAACGATTTTTTTTCGCAAACTCAAGAAGATATATCAGAAAACTAAAAAAAAAAAAGTTATGCAGCAATGGCATGTTCAGAGACAGCAAACTACTCCCGTAAGCAACTTTAAGCGACAATACTGCCAAAGACATAGATTAGCAGAACATAAGAAATCCTAAATTCAATTACCACAAGTGATCCCCTTACAACCATAACAGCACCATACGGTACCAAGAATAAGCGACAGAAAACTTAAAAAAATAAACAGATTATGCAGTAATGACATGTTCATAGACAACAAACTACTCTCGTAAGCAACTTTACAATACTGCCAAAGACATAGATTAGCAAAACATAAGAAATCCTAAATTCAAGCACCACAAATGATCCTCTTACAACCATAACAACACCATACAGTACCAGGAATAAGCGACAGAAAACTTAAAAAAATAAACAGATTATGCAGTAATGACATGTTCAGAGACAACAAACTACTCCCGTAAGCAACTTTACAATACTGCCAAAGACATAGATTAGCAAAACATAAGAAATCCTAAATTCAAGCACCACAAATGATTCTCTTACAACCATAACAACACCATACAGTACCAGGAATAAGCGACATAAAACTATAAAAAAAACAGCTTATGCAGCAATGGCATTGCGTAAGCAACTTTAAGCGACAATACTGCCAAAGACATAGATTAGCAGAACATAAGAAATCCTAAATTCAAGTACCACAAATGATCCCCTTACAACCATAACAGCACCATACGGTACTAGGAATAAGCGACAGAAAACTAAAAAAAAACAGCTTATGCAGCAATGACATGTTCAGAAACAGCAAACTACTCCCGTAAGCAACTTTAAGGAAAAAGCAACCCTTAATTAGGGGTTTCAGATGGGAACATAGCTTCCAAGCCATATGGACCCTTCTCCCCATTTGAATCATCATAGCTACACCATAGTGGAGAGACTCTATTGCAACCTTCTTATGCTAGGAAATCAACCATCTCGTTGCTCTCCCGAAAAATATGCCGGATTTCCACACAATTCACCTCTTGATCAAAAAATCAATTTGATTTAGTTCATTCATGAGTCTCCAAGGTTTGTTTTCCTTTGAGATAACCCAACCCCTCGCCATAGTTGAGTCACTTTCAATTATTAAGTTATTGAGCAAAAATTCTTGGCTAAAAACTAAAGCATTCAGAATAGCCCTAACCTCGACTTCATAAGCCCATCCATGTCCCACGTTTAATGGAAAATAGCCCCTGACTATACTGTTAACATCTCTAACAACCCCTCTCACACGACTTGGCCCAAGGTTTCCACTTGAAGCCCCATCAACATTCCATTTGAGAAAACCAGCAGAAGGTGGGGACCAAGACCAAACCCGAGGTGGTTTTAAAACAAAATATAATTATCCTCTAACAATGACTACCTAACAACTAACTTATCCTCTAATGACTACCTAACAAAGAAGGGATAGAGATCTCAATACCTGGTATTCGCAGATCAAATGAACCATAGTGTCATCAGTGGCCAAATTCATCTCCTTACCTCAGCCTCAGTTTTCTTCGTAGCCTTGCAAAAATTTTGAAGAACAGCCTTGGCTGAAACCAAATCAAGCTCCACACCCTTCTCAGCCATGCCCCTCAAAATCTCTAAAGCTTCATCCACCATCCCCACATTGCAATAGGCAAGAACTATCATATTATATGTAGCAAAAGAGAGTGAAAACCCATTACCAACCTTGTCCTTCAAAATCTTGTAACCTCCATCGGACCGAAACTGATCACCGCACAACCCAAACAAACACTTGTAAGTATTTTCATCAGGGGCCAAACCATCCTTATTCATGTCCTCAAGAACCTTCTCAGCCTATGTCGTCTTCTGTTTGGAGCACAAGTCTTAAAGAGTGGCATAAATTGGATTTGGCTTCAAGAACCCAATCGGCCTGCTCGATGATGATTCTGATTGAAACAACCATCATAGAAACAACTTAGAGGATGTAGTTTTACACTTCTACTTAGGACCATGACCATGAAGTTTAAAATGTGTATGTAGTTGAATGTGCTAATGCATATTCTATGTGCATTTTTGTCCCTTTCCATTCCATATTTATTAATTCAAATGGATATTCCCGCTATGTGTGAGGTTGAAGGCTGAATCCACTCTGTAAGATGTTGGTTCCAGGCTCAACTTGTGATCGCAAAAGCACATGGCAACAACATTACCATTGCACGTGACTCACCCTCAATTCAAATGGATACTCTGTGGAACATTAAGATGCTAGGAGCTAGGTGCAGCTCTTTTTTTTGGGTCAAAAGATACTAGGTGTAGCTGGACCTTTAGGGCTCGTTTGGCACGCCGTATTAGACATGATAGTATAAGCTTATACAATACATTATGAGTTTATCCATTGTTTGGTGATGACATTGTATTGTATAAGCTTATCCATCAAAGTCTCCTTATACGTTAAAATGACGTATAATTTAATCCATCATGTGAGTGAAGGATAAGGCATGATAAGGTTGTGACTTATAAGTCACCATCACCACCACCCTCCATTGCTGCCAACTTACACCACCATTGGCACCACCACCGCCACCGGTGTTGCCGCCACCATCCGATCACCACCGTCGTCGCCACCACCGCCCTACCGTCACCACTGGTGTTGCCACCATCGCCACCACAACCACCACCCTATCGCCACCGCCACCATAATCGCCGCCACCACTCTATTGCTACCACCGCCACCACTAACACCACAACCACCACCACCACCACCATTGCCTCCACCCTCCACCGTCGCCACCATAATCGCCGCCACCACTCTATTGCCACCACCGCCACCACTGACACCACAACCACAACCCTATCGCCACCACCAATACCATTGCCTTCACCCTCCACCGTCGCCGCCACCATACTGCAGCCGCCACCGCCACCGCCTTACCACCACCCTATCGTCGCCAACACCACAACCATCATCGCTGCCACCATCGCCACCACCCGATCACCACCACTGCCACTGCCACCACCGCCCTACCACCACCGACACCACAACCACCACCCTATCGCCACCACCACCACCACCCTATCGCTACCACCACCACCATTGCCTCCACCATCCATCGTAGCCGCCACCGCCTTACCTCCACCACCACCCTATCATCGCCACCACCACAACCACCATCGTTGCCACCACCACCACCAACCTATCTCCACTGTCACCACCACCGCCACCAACACCAACCTACCACCATTGCCACCACCACCACCAACCTACCACTACTTCCATCACCACCGCCACCACCGTTATAATCACCTCCATATTTGATTTTTATTATATATCATTATTCAATACTTCACTAAACATAAAATTGCATTAATTTAAACGATATGGTAAATTATACAGAGTATGGCCAAACGCTGGATTGTATAAGAAAGTTATCAGGGCTTATACTATCAGGCCTAATACTATCAGGTCTTATACTATCAGGCCTTATACTATACGTCGCACCAAACGGGCCCTTACTCTTGGAGTGTTTATTGGGCCTATTTGTGGCAAAGCCCATTGATACAGCACTATAAACCAAGAGTTTAATCTTTGACAAGAAATTGACCTAAAAAATGTTTGACAAAAAAGGAAATTTAATGTCAGGTCAGTTCAGCTGCATTAAAAAAAAGGTTGATTTAAATATTACACCAAAAAGAAAAAAAGGTCAATTTATATAATTCTTTCTGCGGAATTGTTTCTTTTTATTTATTTAATAATGAAAAATTGTGGCTCGGATGTAGTTTGCATGGATTAGGATTAAGTACATGGACAGTTCATATTTTCCTGACCAAGAGAAAGCAAAGATTCTAAGCAGAAGTGGTTCTTCTTTAGGCTTTGAAAACTACACTGCAAGCTTGATAATTGAAACCCTTTCTTTCCCTTGTGATCTTTAATCCTCAATGTATACATCACAAATCCTAAAACATTTCACAACACGCAACTGACAAGTCTTGTAGAATCCAGCTAGCTTAAAACATCCACTACAAAATGAAAATCACCTCTAGTAGTCAACAAATACATTGTATCACTTCCAAGAGCCAGGGAGAATGAAAGATATTGATTAAAAAGTTCAATAACTATACAATCAGAGGCTCAGTGCACATTATAGAAACATACAAACTGGCAAACCAAAAGCTCATACTCCCAATAAATCTACTAGAGGCTCCAAATAGCACATAAAAACACTATCAGAACCCCAGTTATATATCATCCTATACAAATCTGCTATTGGTAAATTCTAATGCATCTATAGGATCATAACAAAATGCCAATACCAATGCCATCCATCAATCAAAAGTATCTGAAAAATTAAAACCAAGCAAACTCAAAACCAAGATTCTGCATCATAATTTCTCTTCATCAGGCTCTAATAACTGAACTAAAAAACCATAATTAGAGCCTCATTTCTTAAACAGGAGGAGGCAATGAGCCATTGCTTTTCTCCTTGATAGAGTTGAGCTTCTCCAGCCTCCACTCTCCCCTCAGCCGAGCAATGAAAGTTGCAGCCTTCAAATTCACATCAGGGCTGGGACAGAAAACGGGCCCACCCACTTCAGCGGTGGCGGTGGCAGTGTTGGTGGTGGTTGTACTAGTAGTCATGTTTGCCACTTCCACATCAATGTGCTCCCTTTCCGGCGAGCTACTTCGCGAGCTCTGGTTGCTACGTACATTAACAAAACCACCACGAACAGTGAACTTCATTGCAGTCATCTTGAATGGCGGAGGCGGCGGCGGGGCCGGAATCAGTGGCGACTGGTTGCCGGTGTTTATGGCCTCATGGACGGAGTTGCTATTGTCTACCTTGTTTGGCAATGGTGGCCTCCCGGAGTTTCTCCGGCGGGGTGGCTCCGGCGGAGGAGCCGGCGGCATTGGGATCTGGCTCTTGCGTGTTGACCATCTCCGGGAAGACGTCAACGGCGGCAGCGGCGGCGGTGGTGGCGGCGCTGACAATGAATGAATTTTCTTATTCTTCCCCAGTCCCTTTCTAAACAAACTGTGAAAAACTGACGGCGGAGGCGGAGGTGGCGGTGGCGGTGGCGGCGGAGGTGGTGGCGCTGCCGTGTTGTTTGTTACTTCATCAACATTTTGGTAATGTTGACTGTGACTTTCATCGGTTTTGGCTCTCTGTTTCTTCTTTCGCTTTCTCGGGTTGGAGAGTACTGAAGCCCAAACCATCGCTATCTCCCTCTTCACGTTACTCTTCCTTCGCTCACTCTTCTTGTGCTCCGAACGTGCTTTCACCGACAGCCGCGGAGGTGACGGTGGCGTCGGAGGAGACTGGACCCTCGTGAACTCGCTATCATCCACTTCAGTTATTTCATTTTCCATCTTCGGAGGTGTCCGTCTCGGATTTCGACGAGCTGAGTCCGCCGCCGGAGGAGGCGGCGGTGGCGGTGGCGGAGGAGGAGGAGGAGGCGCGGCTGACTTCACATGCGGTGGAGGACGAACTTCAAAGGTATCCACCGGGATTTCCTTAACTCGAACTTCTTCTTCTTTGTCTTCATGAGTTTCCGGTTCCGGCCACCGTTGACGGTGCTCCACCAGCGGCGAGCGTGACTGCGTCTGCTTGTCGATTTCGAAGTCATCGAAGAAGCGAAACTGGTAACGCTCGTCGCCGGAATCCCACTGCCGCAGATCTGGGTACGAGCTGCTGCTCCTTCTCAGCCGGGTAACGCCGGTTGTCGGGGTGGCGGCATCGTAGACCTTCGTCTCATCAGGGAATCCAAACCAGTGCTGCTGCTGCGGCGGCGACGGCAGCTCGTAGCCAACTCTTTCCACCGACGACGATGAAGCTCCATTTTGTTCCGGCACGGCGTCGTTATGCGGGGATGGCTCCTCGTCGTTACGCCTGGCGAATACGCCGCAGCAGATGGCAAGTACGACGAGGAGGATGTTGAGGGAGTCCCAGCTGGTCTTGACGACGGAGACAGGGCGGAGAGCGTTGGAGGCGGCGGAGAGGAGTGGTGGCACGGCGATGAAGAAGAGAGTTAAGGCGAGGATGGGGAGGAGAATGATGAGAAGTGGAGGGCTGATGAAGGGTTGGGGCATCGTGGATGGATGGGAACAGTTGAGTTGAGTGATGGAGGTTGCTTGTTGTTCCTCTTTGCTTGATTTATTTCCCTTGATTTTGGATGAATATATGAAAAATTCTACTACTTTGGATGGATGTATACATCAACTTTTGTTTATATACATCATGTGAATATGCTTGGAGTCCCCCCAACTACCTTGTTGTTGCACATTTCTTTGAAGCTACTACTATCATACAATTTTCTTACATATTTTGAAGTATTTTTAAGTCTCGAGAGAGTTAATCGCATGACAGTCAGGGGTAGGGATACCGAAGTACAATGGAAATGAAAATCGGTAACTCTGTTAGCATATTCATTGGTTTCATCGCTAACTAACCGACGGTTTAAACAGTCAATAAATTTAGTCTTTTATAGGTTACTTATTGTTTTACTAACGACTTAGACTCTCAATAACTCATATAAGTGAGTGATGCACGCCCCTTTCACCACACCACTTTTTCTTCTATTTATTCTCTTTTTTCAATTCTTTAATATATGTTTAGTTTTTCTTCCCTTTATTTTGTAGTATGTGTTTGCAATTTTTTTGACAGGCCTGTTTGCAGTTTTGAATGAACGCATTTAACTATTTATAAAGCCTTTACAGGTCATTGAGATTAGAATAGATATGTTTATTATTGTGGATTATATACATTGTAAGCATATTTAATTAGAAAAAGTATGAAATTAATATTTTTTAGCATGTAAGGTTTATGTTAAGAATATTGTAGATACATTCATTGGTGGGAGAAAAACTTTAACTTCTAATATTTTTACGTCATTTATGACAATATTGCAATCTCATTGTTTTTTTTTTACCTCCTAATTGGTCTAATTTTCATATTCTATTCTTTGTTCCAAAACAATGATAAAATAATTATCATTTTATTAATCAGGTATTTATCAAATGTTTAAAATTGTTAATAAGATGCAAGTTAAATTTGAAAGACCTTTAAATTTTTCATTCATATCAAGTTAGTCATCTAAGATGATATGAATGATAAGTTTATCGATCTTTCAAAATTAACTTTAACCTATTAAATAATTTTCATTATTCGATAAAACTCTTATTGTTAGATGTTCTTTTGTTTTATGTTGCATTAGAAACATATATATGAATACATAACTTAGCCAGATGAGGATTATGATATTGTCACAAGGAGCGTAAAAATTAAGAGTTGAAGTTTTTCTCCTGGCGAAGCATTTTCATCCTTAGTAAAAAGTGTTTGTTTTCGTTCAATCTAGTCAAATTACTGAAGGTCTTGACCGCCGGTAACTTATCGGCAGAAAAACGCTTGAGTAAATTACCAACAGTCTTGGCCGTCATAAATTCATCAATAGTTTACATTACCTGAAAATATGTTATTACTGATATTTTTTTACCGACAATCATTAATCCGTCACTAATTGCACATCACACTTTGTCTCTTTTCTTTTGATCTCTCTCCTCATTTAACTTTTCACACTTCATTTTATTTCCACTACATTTTATCATTTTCTATCTATCCCTCTCTTCTCTTTTAGTGCTTGTTTGGGTGGGTGTTTCAACTGCCAAACGCGCGTCTCCACTGCATGGATTCAGACACTCTCAGTTGTAACTTTCTCCGACATTACATAATACATCTCTTACTTTCTCCCTTTTTTTCTCATCTTCTTTCATTCCACTACATTCTCACTTTTTACTGAGTGTGAATGGAACTTAATCTTTAATTTAAGTGTTATGTCTTAACTATAATAATTTGTAGAGATTTGTACACACATACACACCTCTGTCTAATATAACATCTGCTAGCTACTCTAGTCTTGTGTGCATTTGTTTTATATATATTAATGTATTTTTCCAGGTAGGTGATTAGGAAGTTTGGGACACGTGGAAGTTTGGCACACGACAAAGATGTACTAGAAACTGGTAGTCGTACAACAAGTTTTGGTTACCCTGGATCATTGGAGCGTGGGTGCAATCATTGAAACTCATCCTTTTACAACAAAGACCACACAGTAAACAAAACCTTTTATCCAAATCACAACTAGTTAATTAATTGTTGCCCGAAAGTGTTCCATTTCATGTCTGCCACACACAAACCAATCCCTTGCTCTATTAATCTAACCTATACATCTAAAATATATACAATATGATTTAACCAAATCATCAACTTAAATCATATATTAAGAGAGTTGCCATACTTGAAAGTTCAAATATTTCTCTCCCTTTTCATTTGGTTCTGAGCTAAACAAAGTTCAATTAACAATTACAATTGAAAGTTCCACTTTCATTAGCATGCAATTATGCCCACCAAACCAATATTTTATTTTTTCTGGTTGAATGACAGATGTAATTTCTTATAGCAAAAATGGTAGCCCGCGCCCAAGTTTGAAGAACAAGTCTTATCTACTTCATTGCCTAGCTATTTGTTGGGGCCATGGGGGCTCCATTTCTATTATCTTATTCACATTGCTTAATGCTAGCTAGCTATATTATATTTTCTATATACTACTAATTAATGCACCATGGCCTCATTAATCATGATACATCAAACATTTTTTTGGCAACGATTTAAAACTTTTTGGTGGGATATTTCTTAGAATTTGGGTTCCACTCAGCTAAGATGTGAAAATTACCTTGATCATATTTCTAATCAATATAAGATCTTAACTGTGCTCTCTTTTTATAATTGTTTTATAAGGAAAAACACAGAGTTGGAAGTGAAAGCACAGCTAGACCTATAGGTAAAGAACCCACTAACTAGTGACCCCGCCTCATGTATCTGCCAGTTCAATTCAACCCCTTCAACAGCTAGCTAGCTAGCTACCTTCAACTGCACAGCTGTTATCCTATTTACTCACTCGATCATTTCATTATTCTTAGAATGTTTTGTATTACAGGTTCTTTCTGTTCAATGGAAAAGCTCCCATTAGTAACTTTCAGGTTTTATTTTCTGGAAAGTCAAATTTGACATTTTGAGACAAAACTAACTCCAATCCAGACATGATTTATAGTTTTAGTTTTAGATAATTAATCAAAGTTTAGAAGGACAGCAATGTTTTAAAGCTGTATTACCAACTGGCAAGAATCTAGGCCACCATGAATGAGTTAAGGCTAAGCAAGTGGATCATCACATGTTTTAGTTGAATTGATAAGCTAGTGATTATGACTTGTTAAGAATATGGAATGTTGAACTTTACTTACATATATAGTTGACGTCTCTAGGACTAGATTCCATGATTAAACATCGACCCTATTTTCATCAAAGGTAAGGTAAAGGTTCCATACTTCCATTATTAATTTTCCCCTTTAGGTAAAGATCCTAAAAGGAAAATACTTCCCTAAACACTAAAAGGGAAAGACAATCCTCTATGTGAAGAACAAGCTACTTACTACATGGGGCAATAACCACTTTTCACATAAATGTTTATATTTATAAGCTTATTTGAGAAACTTAAGCACTTATAATAAATTAAAGTTGAGGGCTTATGAAAATAAACAGAAAACATATAGGTAGGAGTAGGACATCAGCTATTTTCAAGCTTATACTATAAAATAAACTCTTCAAACATAATCTTAATTCCTGTCTCTGATGCTCCAAATGAGTAAATCAAAACCGGAGGTTGAAAAATATTCCCTGCAAAAAGTATCTCTCATGAGATACCCTAGTTCCAGATTTTGGAGCTACCAGAGTATCCATGAAGGCCCTTCAATCAACAAAAGATTCCATGTTTTTCCAGCAGTTACATTCTCATTTGTTTCACATTTCAAGCATGTGTTTAAAAGGATAACAGAATGACTGTTTGAAAGTTAGGATTGTCTCCTCAAATTTACTTTCCTTTAATAGATTTGAGCCGCACTGTTACACAGGTGTTCTTATTCAAAACAAACAAATATAGCAACCAAGTATTCTCCAACATGGAAATCACTTAGTCAGAGAAAAGCAATAGTAAAAATTATGTGAGATTCGAATAACAGTGAGATTTCTTTGGTATACATATGATATACAAATTTACCAAATAAGGAAGGCTATGGTTTATTGTCCTTCTCTCAATTTGACTGATTTACTCCAGTAACCTGTAAGCATCTTTTTCCTTCATCATTTGAAATTCTTATATACAGGTCCAATTGTTTGTGATGTCCATCATAATCGCTTCTCAATTTTCACAGCAGTACTGGAATTAGAATCAATGGGAATGAAACAGAAGAATAACTCCTGTGATCAGCAATGCTACAGAGCATAGTAACGCCTGCAAGGATATTCAGAAAAAGAAGCTAAGTGAAATTATGAACTAAGGTAATACATAATATCCGCATTGCAGAAATGAACTAGGTCAACACGAATAGCAATGAAGAAGAGTGATCCACAACGACTACTTAAAGATATATTTAGCTGTTCAAGCTTACTCGCTTGTTAAAGTTCAGAAAATGCATGTTTCAAATGTAGAGTTTCAACAGGTTCTTCTAGATTGATCCAAGTTGAGGAAGCTAGCAAGCTAGCTCCTCTTAAAACAATCCTATTTGACAATTGATCTTATTCTAGTGTATAATGTTGACATTTGCAAATGCATGCCCACAAGTGTGCCCACACACACAAAGAGAAATAGACAAGTTAAGTGCAGAAAAGCCAGAGAGGAATGAGAGAGAAATATTACAGCAATTGCAGAGGCTCCCAGCCCTGCTCGTTCCCTAGGATCCTTGCGGTAGTAATTTCCAAAATAGAGGATTGTTGCGTAGTACCACAGAGGTGGACATAAAAATCCACAAAGAAATCTGTAATTGAACAGACAAAACCATTAAAGACAAGAAGAAGAAATAGAGGAAGAGAGTAGATAAATTACTCACGAGAACCATCCAACTCCGCAACCAAAACATGGGAGAGGTTTGTCATAAAGTCCCGCTTGGAAGTCCTCTGGATCTCTAATTAGGGCATACTTTCCCTTATCATTGTCTGTAGCATCTGTTGCTTGCCGTAATGCCGTGTCATGGCCACAGAAATGTCAGTTCTTCAGAGCAAACTTGTTTAAACAATTTCAGTGATGAATATAAAGCGAAATTTGCCAGAAGGGTGCAGTTTATGCCCAAAATACAAACTTGCAGTCATCATAAGTGTATAATAAGTCTATCCTTACATTATCAATGAATTTGTTACACATCATAGATTAAATTCTGTTCTTCAGGGAAGAGAAATTGCGCAGACAACTCAATAAAAAGAGAAACAGTTCTTTATGATGAAACAATTGTAAAGGAAAATGGAGCAAGCAACTCAATAATAAACATAACTGCCAAGGCTCTTGGATATTGAACAACCACATGTACTAAGTATAGCCTTCAAGAAAATATACCCCATATTGCATCCCGCACAAAAAAAAGAGCAAAAAGAAAAAAGAAAACCTAAATTCTTTGAGTTGGAAGCCATGGGAATACTAATCCTTGCTTTCCACGTTAAATGAAGTATGCAATTGAAAAGTACATGAAAATTCGTGCATTTGAGGTATATTGACATATCAATTTCATAGACAATCAATACCTCTAAAAACTGAATAATTTCGAGCAGATGGCCTCAGAAGGTCAAGATGTTTATCAGAGACCGGTCTTGTCAATTCCACGCCATTTCTCAAATCAGCAGTCTCTTCCATGCTGGCACCTGTAACATTGAATGTAATGAAATCAAAATTTCATGGTAAGCAAGTGCATTGAGTTGTAGAACCTGGAAAGTAAAATCAACAAAGCTTGTTTCCATGAAAAACATTCCTCCATGCTTTTTTAACCTATATTGGCGCATGTATATTATAGCCCACAACAATGGAAAAAAAGTAAAATACTTTCAACTAGGTAAGATCAACTACACGAATCAAATGATGGCATCATGTCCTATCATAAATCATGTTTAATGATAGACCTTTTGAATCTATATCTTTCTTATTTGATTCATAGTTTATTTAAGTCTCCCACAGTCCCACTACCTCTCACTATTAGACTATGAATCTTCTCCGCACATGCTCAAACTACCTAAGTCCTATTGTTTCCTCTCTAACTCTTTCAACTAATCATGTCTTGCCTTGTCTGTCCACACATCCATCACAATAAAATTTTCCCTAATAAATTCTGAGTTATACTTTTTCATTACAAATTACACCTAAAACATATCTCCATTTCATATCCATCTCTCTTGAATCCTATGGTTTACATCTCCCTATATTTCCTCGACACATTGAATGACAGACCCAAGAACCTTAAGCCAGGGGACTTATAGTATGACATGGTCTTCGATTTTCACCTCTAAGCTAAATTTGTTCCCTTCCTCCTAAACTTACATTTCATAGACTTCATTTTACTTAAAATGAACTCATGTGGTTCAAGGCTTATATAAACCCAACTCTAACTTCCGATTTATTATTTCTAACCAGGACTATATCAGCTATAAAAAGTACGCATCATGATAAGATCTACAGCCAAAAGCATGTATATCATAGCCTAATATGACAGAATATCCATCCTTCCTTGCCAATTTGTTTGGTAAAGGATACCAACAAGTTGGGAAGAAGGGATTCATTATAACATGAAACTTTAATACTATTGTTTCTAACTTGTCAGCAATAAAAGAAACGATATTATTCTAACTGCAGGACTATAACCTTAGGACCTAGACTCTAACTATCCAAACAAGGATCTAGAACATGTTTGTTCTGCATATCAGCTCGGCATCAGTATATTGTTTATTTGATATTTGCTTGAATAAGATATCACACTGGCTTTTACTAGAAGGATCAATACCGAATTGGAATACTCAATACATGACATCACAATCTTCATTTTGGGAAGGTGAGATAGATGTCATTTAGCTGTTTTCTCATTATCACAGAAATTAACAGAATTTTTTTCTTTTTCAAGTACCTTTATCCATGGATTGTGGATCTAAGGTTTACATATACAGGCCTTTGGCTGTTCAAGGCTTCAAGCAACACTCAAAAATCAAAATCCCTGTTGAATTAAAAAACCCCTTAGATAAAATCATGATTGTAAAAGCATCTCTTCAAAGCAGATAAATGAGAAGAATAAATACATAGCACTTGCAAGATATGGCACATCAGTTTTGAAAACTTTATAGATCAGAAAATCTTTAGAATGCTAGATTTGAAGAACTCTATTTAACAATTATGCATGTGTATCCACTCAAAGCTCACAGTCACAACAATGTGAGTTAGTTTTCCCATATTTTTCTGAGACTTTTTTCTTTTTTTGGTGCTACAAGAGGCAATATGGAAACATTAACAAAAAGAGTACCATAATTCTGCAAGCACATTCATCTTATCATTTGTTCTATAGATAGAAAAATTCCCATATTCTACTTGCAGTATGTTACAAAAAAACCTCAAAACAGTTGTTCATGGCTAAGGTATAATATTTATGACTTATGAGAACAAAGCAAATGAATTGGCAAAACTACTACTCATCTAAACCCCCAATCACAACAATAAAGAAACTGATCATGCATTGTACTGCAATGGGTACCCAAACCAGAACCAAACATGGAAAAATTCTACAGAAATCTAGCCAGAACATCTACCAATTCATAAAGGGCAAAGTAAAATCAATGGAAAAAAGAACCAAACTTTCTGAATCTTAGGCAATCGTAAAGGGGAAGCAAAAAAAAAGGGGAAAATTAAAAATCAAATTTTGATGCAGTAGATGAATACCCAGAAGGAAAAATGAAATACCCATTAAAGAAGAGCAAAGAAAGAATCAGAAAATAGAGAAAAAAAGAAGAGTACTTGCCTTGGAAGAGCAGAAAGAAGTTCCAGAGAAGAAAGGGACAGAAAATGATGTTGAAGAGAGAGAAGTGGGTTGGTGTTCTTCAAACTTGATCAGCAATTGCTGCTACCTTCCTAATAATTTCGTGTATTTTATTTAGGTGGAAGACTCTTTTCTCGACATAAAACCAACTCCAAGCTCAAGAGAATTGACTTGATCTTTGTCAAGAACTGGATTTGGAACCCAACCCTTAGATTTCACACCCCCAATTTTCGGATTTTTGGGTTCCGAATTATTTCGGAGTCTTATATTCCGAAATTAATTCATAATTTGTAGTGCAAAATACATGTAACATCTCACTTTTGAGTGAAAAAATACTTCGGAAACCTTATTTCCGAAATATTTCGGAAACTAAGTTTCCGAAACTGGGGTGAGATTTCTAATGAGTGGGGTGTCAAATGTAGCTCTCATCTTTGTCTTCATAAATTAATGTCTTAATTTGTTTTTGGTGACAAGAGGAAAATGATAAATCACTTGATTTAATAATAATTTAGATTGTCTTTTGGGTGATATCAATTGCCTTTTCTTTTCATGAAATGTTTTAAATCATTGAAAATGTAGTGAATTTTAATTTTAGTAGCTTGTTGAAGCAAAATTGTATTTTAATCACAGCTAATGTTTGCTTAGTAAGGAAAAAAAAAAATACTGCAACCTATTGAAATCGTTGTTTAAAATATAATTTTATAATTAGCTAGTATTGTATTTTTCTTTGTTTGTTTTTGTTTATATTTTAGATTTGGACTTGTATATGAACCTATATACGGTAGTTTAGGCTTCAATAATAGACAATTAGGCATACACAGGGTTTTAGATTGGGCTCAGGGTTTTATGACGGGCCTATTAAGTTTTGGACTTGTATAGTGGCCTAAATAGAGGTTTATTGCATTTTGGCCAAGTTGATCTTTAGGAACCTAGCCCATATGGCCATGTGATTTAGTGCTCCTCCCTGAATAAGGAGTCTTATGTGTAATTCCCCCAGCTTTGGTTCATTAAATCTACTACTTCTTATTCATGGGTTTGGTTTCTACTATTCCTACAAGACCTCCAATCGTAGCTCGCCACGTGTCCTGCTTTGCTGACCTTGCCTTTTTTTTTTTCAACCGAAATATGCCAAACGACTTCGTTTCTTACTTTGTCACTGTTTCTCCCCATCAATGACAAACCCTAGCTGGCAATCACGTGTTTCCTCTGCCATTCTACCCACTCCACCGTACCATTCATCTTCTTCTCTTTTCTTGATTTCTCTTCCACAGCTCATAGTTTCCCATCTACTGTCGTCATCTCGCGTCTCTACTTCCTTCGATTGCATCATCACTGACGCTTGCCGTTCCGTGCTCAAGGAGATTTCGCTCGCCGGAAATGGAGGAACCAGCCATATTTCGACAGCTCCCTTCATCTACTGTTGTTTGCTCATCCTTCTCTCTTTTTCTAGATCTGAAAGCATTTCCAAGGAGCAAATCGCGGGTGAGCAATCCTTGGGTCAGTAATCAGTCTAAATCTCTTTAAATGATACTGATTTTCTTTGATTTTTTCGTACTTTTGATTCATCTTTATCAGTATTCACTTGATTGTTTGGTAAGTGATGTGTACTTTTCGTTGATTTGATCTTTATTTTCATTTTCAATTTCAATTATTTATTGTATGTAAGCTGTTGCACGTATATCCTTATAAATAGGGTCTTTGTTGTGTTGGTTTGTGCTTTGTGAGTGGTAGAAGTTCCTAAAACTGGAGTTGATCCTTTTTTTGAATTCATTGTTTTGAGTTATAACAATGGCTGAATTGTCTTGGTTTGTTTCAGTGGCTATGTTTTGCTGTATAAATAGGGGATGCTTGTGTGTGTGTGTTGCAATAAGTAATGTTTCTAGGAAGATTTTTAATGAACGCAACAACTTCTTTGATTCTACAGGGCCAGGTAAGTACTATTCTCTTCATATATTGGATTACTTCCTCATTTCATTATCACAACTTTTAACTTTTTCTTATTACAACTTAAAACAATTAAACAGAGATGGACTTTCAAGGAGAAACCAACCCTCAATCCTTCATATACAGTTGCTATGCACAAGGTTGGTGTTTGTTTCGTTCAAAAATTGATGGAAGATATGGACTTTTATGCCATGAGGAGGAAGAGACTACAAGCTCTGTGCAAGAAACATGACATCTCTGCTAATTTGAAGAGCAAATAAATGGCAGACAAGCTTTCCTTGATTTTTAAGCACCTTATTAGTATACCCTTTTCTTCAAGTCAAGTTTTTCCCCCTTTTCTTTTGTCTGTTTTTATAGTTTATGATGATCTATGTTATGATGCTTTGATAGTTTATTGATTTGGTTGTTGAGTTTTTTTTGTGGCCCATTTGTTTTCTTTATAGATTTCCTTCTTCCTTGCTTTTTCTAATTATGTTTTTATTGGATTGGATTCGAAGATATTAGCTTGAAATTTACCCCAAACTTAATAGCCTATAACCATTATTCAATTATTTCACAGCATGAGTGTGTGCTATAATTTAAATATTAAATTAATTAACTTAGCTAAGAACCAAAGCCCTGTGATGGTGTGTGGGGTACTATACTTGAAGCCTATAGTTGGAGCGGAACACTAAAATCTTCAAGGACAGATCCTTGTGATGGTATCTTTCATGGTGTGATGGTTTTCTTATATTTGTAAGTGAATAATTTGGTGTGTTTGTACCCAACTATGTTAGGGTCAAAGGAGGAAAAATCATAAGCTTGAAAGTGTATTGGATAACAAAATGTTATGAAGGTTAAATCTTTAAGAGACATTGCCACGAAGAAATAGAGTAGGAGTTGAATCTTTGTGCAATATGTATATAAGGTTGAAACCCTTTTGAATGATATAAGTATGATAATTTTCAATTTCATGATGTGTCTTATAAACTAAATTGAGAAATTAGCTAAAGGAGACTTAGGAGGTTTAGACATGTTCATGTGAGAGCACGCTGTCATGCTTACATATTTATCTCAATTTTTTTCATTCAAGCTGGTAAACCCATTGATCCTCATTTTTGCCATCCATTCGAGTGACTGGATCACATGTGTCTCATAAACTTTTGCCTAATCACAATTCTCACCCTCGATGTTCAGTGGATTACCTTTAGTCTTTTCTTTGCCTTTGTGACATGATATGAATTATGTGATTAAGATCACCAAAAATTTAAGAGACACTAGCATGTTAGATTTTTGTGTGTCAAACTTCACTTTGTCTATATGGTTCAGAAGGATGAAGTCACTATAGATTATTTGCAATGAGTGAAGATAAATGAATAAGTAGGAGCCCCTTAAAAACCAGTTAAAAGTGATGGTATATATATAGAAGGGAGTCATTTATAAAAGCTCTTCCCTGTACATAAAACACTAGGTGTATAAATTTGGTTCAAGCAAAAAAATTACATATGTTTTAGGCAAGTTTAATGTTGATGGCAGTAATTCTCTAGCTACATGATGATTAATGAAAGAATGTTATTATCTTGATGTGCTTATGTATTTAATTTAGACGTTCATGTTACTGCTTGTAACACCCCGATTTCCGGGGGCGTCACTTTAGTAACCACAAAGAAATACTTAAGCGGAAAAACGTGAATTATTTTTTTTCGATAATGTAATTAAAGACAGAAAGAGATGAAACTTTAAAACGAAAGATAACAGTACTAATATGCAATATAATTACAGCCCCCCCACTGTAAGTTGTAAACCACGTCACGAGTAAACCTCCAGTGACGGAAAGTAAAAGAGAGTAACGCCCGTAGGCAAAAGTACAAACCAAAAGAAAGTCAAGTGTCCGCAACACTATCCCTCAAAATGAGAATGAGTTAGCCCAGATGGCCTAAAACAAGACCTCTTAGCCCAACCAACTCTCTGTGATCCCCGTAGAGGAACCACACAAAAAGCTATAGGCGGGAAACTACCCTGTCCCCAAAGAAACAATGACGGTCAGAGCTAAGACTCTACTCCTACACTAATCCCATCTCGAGTAAGTCGCTCGGTGGCCAGCGGGGTCGACCACCCCTGAACCGTAGTCCTCCTGATCAAGCTTCTTCAACCTAGTTTCCCCTGAAGGGTGAACCATCATGAACCGGTCCGCCATGGACATCTGACAAAGGCGTAGTCCGCCCAAACACACACAGAAGACGCGAGGGTCAACTCCAAAGAATTATATAAATATTAAAGCCAGATATATATATATATATATGGGATAATAATTATTAGCCTCTCAGGCTTAGAGTTTAGGGATAACATCCTAGGGTTGCATGTATCGCAAAAAAAATATAAAAGATCATAATAACAATTAGCATGCCTCAAATAGGGTAAACAAGTACCAATCACACTCAGCAAACAAGTCAGAATGTATGTTGCATGAAATGCAATGCTGGTTAACAAAATGCATTCCGGAAGAAGGATGGACACCAACGAGTCAGCCCTAACACCGGCCATAGTGGGACCATTCCGCTCGGGCGTCTCTTACACCACACAAAAGTAGTCAGATCAGTAGTGAACCCGTAGGTCTGCCATTCCGTCTGCTACTGAGGACCACCGTAGTGTCCTAAATATGGAAATCCGGGTCTTATGACCATTTTGGAATCCACCGAGGTCCGGTATCACGCCGTGTATTAACCTCAAAATGAGTGCATGAATGCAAGTGATTAGCCAAACAACGTCTCCGGCCTCACCCGACACGTCGCCACGTGTTCTAAATAACTTAAAGTCTCTAAAAAGAATACCCTAAGGCAAATGTCGATTCTGCGACAAAATGAATTAATCAAAAGAAGAAGAATGTACTTTGGAACTCATGGTTCCCGGCTAAACTTTAGATAGCCAATCAATAAACTGCTCATCGAGCGAAAAGGTACCGAAGTACTTGGAACTTAAAGTTCCCGGCTAAACTTTAGATAGCCAAACAATAAACTGCTCATCGAGCGGAAGAGTACGATTGTACTTGGAAACTCATAGTTTCCGGCTAAACTTTAGATAGCCAAACATTAACCTGCTCATCGAGCAAAAGAGTATCAACATACTCGAAAACTTGTAAGTTCCTCAAAACTTGGACTCGACGACACTTCTCATATCTTCAAGACTAATATTCAGGCTCTAAGCTCTTATCTAAAGTTGTTATCATTGTTCAAGGGGTTTAGAGATTGATTAATGTCTTATGAATTTTCTTTGAGAAAATAGATTTCGTTTAGTCTTATGATACTTCCTATGAGTTTCATGGATCCCATAATCCCAATTAATTTCTGAGAAGGTCTCGATCCATTAAAATATAACAAGGTCCGAACTTCGTTCGTCCTTTCAAACTCTCTCAAAATCTCATAAAAATTCGGCATGACTTGCCCGTAATCCTCACTTTCCAGAAACATAGGCACGAGTGGAATAGCATCAATGAAACAGCTCAACCAATAGGCATAAACAGCATATTCCAACACATCCTAAGTTAACCATGTAGCACATAGCATGTGAATCATTTAGCACACAATATCATGGCATCAAGTACTCAACAAGTTCGGCCGAAGCCTCAGAAATCATTTCAGACATTTAGCAATTAGGTGCATAACACATAAATCAAGTCGAATTTCATCGACACCTAAAGCATTATCTAGTAATTCAGAGAGTAGCCCTCACCTGTAACTCCTCCAGCGTTTTCCTCACAACCTCCTTCACGTTCCTCGCCTTGATCTCCAGGAAACTCCTCAAAAGAACCTTAAGCCAAAATCACAGAAATCAACACATTGAGTCAGAAACTCAGCAAGCAATAAGTCCTAGGGTTACACGGTACATTACAAACTCTGTGGTACGACAATCTAACGCGTTAAGACAAGTTTTCGAAAAAGTCGGATTTCCTCCCCCCTTGGTATAGCTCTCGGCCACTTTCCTTAATTGGGAGGGTCGATTTTTCTTCGATCAAACTTGGTTCCTAGGTTAACATACGCCGTAACTAAGACGGTTCTAAGCTCGGAAAAATTTTCGGATCGAAAACTGATATAGGGGTAGTTTTGTCATTATTTTAAACTCAGAATTTCAAAACTGGATTTTTGAAAAACAAATTGGATGGGGACGTCAACAACGACGTTTATGACGATTAATCCTACTAGCACTAAGCCAAGTCGATAGATTTCAGCTTAAAGGTTGCGACTTTGCCGAAAAATGGGTATTTAAGGTAGAAATTGATCCCGGCGGCATTTCGTCGACATTTGACAAAATCTAATCCGCAGAACACGCTCAGGAGCATGCAGGGAAGAAGTTTAGACACTGAAATCAGCGTATTTGAACAGTTTTTCAAAAACCTCAAAATTTTGAACTCAGAAAGACGTAGGAGAAGTGGACAGAAACGACGATTCGAAGGAGAGTATAGTTTACCTACCTCGAGGTCTTCGATTAGCGACGATCGGTGAAACAAACGGGCAAGAAACGACGAAGATCCGGATTCTCTCTCTCTCTCTAGGTGCTCGCGGGTTTGGGGAGGGGAAATGGGTATTTTTTTGCAAAAAATCTAATTTTCAAGCTATTTATAGGTTTTGGAAAAAGCGGAAAAATGATTTTTTCGCGGTTCCGATTTTTCCTGCGCGTTCCTCTGCGAATTCTAAGATTGGTTCTGGCGACAGAATTCCAGAACTCAAAACAAGATTCTTGGAATTAAACCAAAAGATCCAAAATCGGCATAAGTCGGTGTAAGTCGGTTTATCCCGAAAAACTACTTTTTGCAGTGATCGTCGGATGAGAAAACTTCCTTCTGAAGAAAGATTGGGATTAACGAAAGAAATAGGAGAACGCGGGTGGAATCTTCATTTGCAGCTCTGAATAGAAAAAGTCTTCATCGTCTGTCGATCTTAGGTTTCTCGAACTATCAGGGATTCCGTTTCGGCAAACTTCCGAGAATTGGAATTTGACGTTCGTACTTTCCAGGATTTCGCATCGAAATAATTGTTTAAGGACGGAAAAGAGAAGTTCTAACATTTCGCTGAGGATTTTTGGAATTAGTTTCCATCGTGTCCTAAAGCGTAAATTAACTATTCACTAATACCTTTGACCTAGGATTAAGCGTATGTTAGTCGTGCTATAACTCTTATCGGTTTTTCGATAATTCTTGGACTTTTCCTGAACCTTTTTCCTTCACAAATTTATCTTAATCAAATAAACTCTTTTATTTTATTCACTTATCCAAAGCGTTAAAACTTGGGCCTTACATTACTACCCTCCAAAAAGAAAGTTTCGACCTCGAAACTTATGGTTCAGTAAAAAGTTATGGGTACTGTTCCTTGATCTTTTCCTTCAGGTCCCACGTCGCATCGCCGGTGTCCTTGTTCCAAATAACCTTCACTAATTCGATCTCTTTTCCCCTCAACTGCTTTATCCTTGTGTCACCAATGCTGATTGGCGGTGTCTCGAAAGACAAGTTATCCTTCAACTCAATGTCATCCAGCTCGATAACATGTGTCGGATCAGCAATATACTTCCTCAGTTGTGACACATGGAATACATCGTGAATGTTTGATAGAAAAGGCGGTAGTGCGATCTGATAAGCTACCGGTCCTACACGACGAGTAATCTGATAAGGTCCAATGAACTTTGGCGTAAGCTTTCTTGACTTGATTGCTCGACCAACTCCTGTAGTCTGAGTAACTCGCAGAAACACATGATCTCCTTCTTCAAATTCCAGGGTTCTGCGCCTTTGATCTGCATAGCTCTTTTGTCTACTCTGAGAAGCCTTCATCTTCTCTCTGATCTGTTTAATCTTCTCAGTCGTCTGTTGCATAAGTTCCGGTCCTACTAACAAATTCTCTCCATCTTGATACCAACATAAAGGTGTTCTACACTTGCGGTCATACAAAGCCTCATACGGTGCCATGCCTATGGTCGTATGAAAACTGTTGTTGTATGTGAACTCAATCAGTGGCAATAGGGTATCCCAACTGCCCTTGTTGTCTAACACGCAAGCCCGTAGCAAATCCTCCAATGATTGGATAGTTCTCTCAGTTTGTCCATCAGTTAGTGGATGATAAGCAGAACTTAATCTCAGCCTCGTTCCCAAAGCCTCATGAAGAGCTCCCCACAAATGTGAAGTAAACTTCGGGTCTCTATCGGAAACGATACTTGTTGGCACTCCATGCAGTCGCACAATCTCAGCTATATATATCTCTGATAGCTTCTCCACGTTGTACGTGGTCCTCACAGGTATGAAATGAGCCGACTTAGTCAATCGATCCACGATTACCCAAATCGAATCATATACTTTCTGAGTTCTTGGCAACGCCACGACGAAATCCATCGATATGCTATCCCATTTCCATTGAGGTACATCCAAGCTCTGTAGCATACCTGAAGATTTCTGATGTTCCACCTTCGCCTTCTGACAGATTAAACATGCAGCTACATATTCTGCCACTTGTCTCTTCATCCCTGGCCACCAAAAATTCACCTTCAAGTCCTGATACATCTTTTTCATTCCAGGGTGAATGCTCAACTTGCTTTTGTGACCTTCGTCCATAATCAACCTCCTTAAGTCAGGGTTGTTAGGTACGCACACTCTATCCTTGCATCGCAGGATATTGTCACTCCCTACCTTGAATTCCGGGTCCTTACCCTGAATTACTAAATTCTTATTTTCCGAGTAAAAATTCATCTTGTAACTGTTGGTCTCGGATTTCTTCCATCAATCCATTGGTGATCTTGATCATCCCAAACTTCAGTTCTCCCTCAGATGCTCTCACATCTAAGCTCAAATCTCAAAATTGTTCCAGCAGTTGCAGCTCCTTAACCATCATTGATGAGATATGCATCTTCCTGCTCAATGCATCAGCAACGACATTAGCCTTTCCAGGATGGTATTGTAAGGTAAAATCGTAATCCTTGAGAAATTCCATCCAGCGTCGTTGTCTCATGTTCAACTCCTTCTGGTCAAACAAGTACTTTAAGCTCTATGTCGTCCTGCTCGACCACTCGTGTCGGTTCTATGTTGGAAATAACATTGGTTGACGCTACGTGCAATTGCACAACCTTAACCACTTGATCCTTTACTTTTGTTCGTCCAAAAATTCTGCTTAAACTCAGTACAGTTCTGGCATTCCAGAGTGAATGTTCAACCTGTCCTCGTGATCTCCACTCATGATTCAAAACTTAACTAGATCGCTCTATAACTCATAGACGAACTATTCCCTTGGAATCTACTAGTCCATTAACGTCGATTCCAACTTCGTAACTATCCTCATTCGCACCATGAAATCAATCTTCTACTTAGTCATCACTCAAAGTAAAACTCGACGTGAGTCTTAATACCTTGTGCATCGCTAGACCCAGTCCCTTTTAACCTCCATTCATCAGCAACTTATAAGCTAATCATCATCTTAATATCTTACAATCCATCATTGTCATCTCCCCTTTTTCGAGACTTCCCTTACTCGAACCATAAAACCAACCTTCACTTATTCACAACCCACTTTACAATTACCTAAAATCCTTAACACTTCCCCCAAATCCGAACTTATTCCCTAGAAGATCAAACCATAGCTGTACCTCAGGAAACTTAACTAGTCATTTTATCATCCGATCCCTCAACATTCGGAGGTTTAACTACAATCATTAATGCCAACACCACTAAATCTCTGATTCGAACATGATTTTCACCTCCCAAGGTCAATCTTAACCCTTAAATCCTCACTTAACTTAGTGAAATTCACTTGCTAACCCCAGCATGCAATATCGGAATCCATAACCAAGTTCCATTCACTCTTAGACTCTAAGAAATTTGTCCTCATATAACAACCTCAAGTATTCATCTTAATACTAACTCTTTATTTCCGTAACTAGATCGTCCTCCAATCAATCCGATACTTAGTCTCTCGATCAAAACCTGACAAACCTTGAGTCTTACGCACTTGAGACAAGAATTCATAGACTTAAAACCTAAACTTTCACCAAGTTTGGACCTCAAATGTCCTTTAATTCTTCAATACTTCTTAAATGAATATCCATTTCTTAAACTATAACTCCTCCCCAAAGGAGATCAACTACTTAACAAGAACTTTACTTCCCAACTCAACTAATCCTCGATCCAATCAAATTAATCTTACCAATCCATCTATCAAAGTCCATTGCCAGTTCTGATTCCGAATATCACCCCCTCAATATTAAGTTGATCAGGCCTAATACATCGAAGGTGAAGATTTAGAAAAACCCACTGAAACAGTCAATGAGTTCCTAACATCCAGCAGTCACAAAGATCTTGATATTAAATCCTCAATGATGCCGCTACGGAACTACACGCTCTCGACATCATACATATACTATCCATACGGAATCTCCCTGAGATTCATCCTTCAGCTTCTAGCTTCTTGTTAAACGCATCGGTGCAAAACTACTTTCTAGGCTTAACGTGTTATTCTAAACCTCGTGTAACTTCTATAGTTTAAACACGAGCAACGGTCAAATAAAGTATTATTAGGCGTAATAACTATAAAGTCAATGCTTAAACAATTTAAGTAAAATTGGTGCGTCGCATGTGCTACGAGAGTAATGGAGCGTATTATACTAGAATGAGAAGGAATAGTTAGAAGGTTACCATCGTTCTTGCGCTCTCCTCTAGCTAGTCCGTCAGCTCCCTCAGCCTCTTCACCATCCATGGTGCAAACTTTTCCTCTAGCAGCAGGGTGCTTTCCCCTTGCAGTGTTAACAGATGGTTCAACCTTGGGTTTCTTGCAAACCACGGCTAGGTGTCCCACTCGGTTGCAATTAAAACACCTTGGTCCAGTCGCTGAGCACCTGCTAGCAAAATGCCCAATTTCCCCACATCTGTAACATGACACTTGTTTCTCTGCCCCTCTAGCTATGGCAGGAAACTTGCCCTTCATCCTGTTGTCAGACGGTCCCGCCTGAAACGTCTTACAGTTCACGGCCAGATGCCCTATCTGGTTGCAATTGAAACATCGAGGCCCTTGGCCCAGACATGCATTAGCATAGTGCCCGTTCTTTCCACACCTGAAACATGTCACCTCTGGGTGTGCTGATTGGCTTCTTGCCCCTGGAGTGGCAGTAGTCGAAGACTTAAAAGATCTTGGGGTAAAACCCCTCCCCTTCGGATGCTGATATGGCCCCAACTGACGGTACTCCTGAGAACCTGACCTCACTGGTCCTCCAGTTCCAGCTCGGTCCAACCTACTTTGCTGATACTTGGACGCCTCGATTAGCGGTTGAGGTCGTTCACGTGCCGCCTCCTCAGCGCGTCTGTAAGCGTCCTCAGTAGCCTGATTCATCATTGCCTCAATCATGGTAGCTATTGCCTTCGCCATACGGTCAGGGCTCACCATCCTATGCTTAGTCAACAAACAGTTAGTACTCATCATCGGATAGCATCTAACATACTATACAATATGATTAAGCAATAACTTCAATCAATTTTAAGCGACAAATCGCTTGGCAGACAATCAATTTTTACTCTTTGTAGAGTCACACAACCTAGCACAGAAGACCTATTCCCCAAAGACTCCCGAAAGACTCGACAAGCTCTGATACCACAGTGTAACACCCCGATTTCCGGGGGCGTCACTTTAGTAACCACAAAGAAATACTTAAGCGGAAAAACGTGAATTATTTTTTTTCGATAATGTAATTAAAGACAGAAAGAGATGAAACTTTAAAACGAAAGATAACAGTACTAATATGCAATATAATTACAGCCCCCCCACTGTAAGTTGTAAACCACGTCACGAGTAAACCTCCAGTGACGGAAAGTAAAAGAGAGTAACGCCCGTAGGCAAAAGTACAAACCAAAAGAAAGTCAAGTGTCCGCAACACTATCCCTCAAAATGAGAATGAGTTAGCCCAGATGGCCTAAAACAAGACCTCTTAGCCCAACCAACTCTCTGTGATCCCCGTAGAGGAACCACACAAAAAGCTATAGGCGGGAAACTACCCTGTCCCCAAAGAAACAATGACGGTCAGAGCTAAGACTCTACTCCTACACTAATCCCATCTCGAGTAAGTCGCTCGGTGGCCAGCGGGGTCGACCACCCCTGAACCGTAGTCCTCCTGATCAAGCTTCTTCAACCTAGTTTCCCCTGAAGGGTGAACCATCATGAACCGGTCCGCCATGGACATCTGACAAAGGCGTAGTCCGCCCAAACACACACAGAAGACGCGAGGGTCAACTCCAAAGAATTATATAAATATTAAAGCCAGATATATATATATATATATGGGATAATAATTATTAGCCTCTCAGGCTTAGAGTTTAGGGATAACATCCTAGGGTTGCATGTATCGCAAAAAAAATATAAAAGATCATAATAACAATTAGCATGCCTCAAATAGGGTAAACAAGTACCAATCACACTCAGCAAACAAGTCAGAATGTATGTTGCATGAAATGCAATGCTGGTTAACAAAATGCATTCCGGAAGAAGGATGGACACCAACGAGTCAGCCCTAACACCGGCCATAGTGGGACCATTCCGCTCGGGCGTCTCTTACACCACACAAAAGTAGTCAGATCAGTAGTGAACCCGTAGGTCTGCCATTCCGTCTGCTACTGAGGACCACCGTAGTGTCCTAAATATGGAAATCCGGGTCTTATGACCATTTTGGAATCCACCGAGGTCCGGTATCACGCCGTGTATTAACCTCAAAATGAGTGCATGAATGCAAGTGATTAGCCAAACAACGTCTCCGGCCTCACCCGACACGTCGCCACGTGTTCTAAATAACTTAAAGTCTCTAAAAAGAATACCCTAAGGCAAATGTCGATTCTGCGACAAAATGAATTAATCAAAAGAAGAAGAATGTACTTTGGAACTCATGGTTCCCGGCTAAACTTTAGATAGCCAATCAATAAACTGCTCATCGAGCGAAAAGGTACCGAAGTACTTGGAACTTAAAGTTCCCGGCTAAACTTTAGATAGCCAAACAATAAACTGCTCATCGAGCGGAAGAGTACGATTGTACTTGGAAACTCATAGTTTCCGGCTAAACTTTAGATAGCCAAACATTAACCTGCTCATCGAGCAAAAGAGTATCAACATACTCGAAAACTTGTAAGTTCCTCAAAACTTGGACTCGACGACACTTCTCATATCTTCAAGACTAATATTCAGGCTCTAAGCTCTTATCTAAAGTTGTTATCATTGTTCAAGGGGTTTAGAGATTGATTAATGTCTTATGAATTTTCTTTGAGAAAATAGATTTCGTTTAGTCTTATGATACTTCCTATGAGTTTCATGGATCCCATAATCCCAATTAATTTCTGAGAAGGTCTCGATCCATTAAAATATAACAAGGTCCGAACTTCGTTCGTCCTTTCAAACTCTCTCAAAATCTCATAAAAATTCGGCATGACTTGCCCGTAATCCTCACTTTCCAGAAACATAGGCACGAGTGGAATAGCATCAATGAAACAGCTCAACCAATAGGCATAAACAGCATATTCCAACACATCCTAAGTTAACCATGTAGCACATAGCATGTGAATCATTTAGCACACAATATCATGGCATCAAGTACTCAACAAGTTCGGCCGAAGCCTCAGAAATCATTTCAGACATTTAGCAATTAGGTGCATAACACATAAATCAAGTCGAATTTCATCGACACCTAAAGCATTATCTAGTAATTCAGAGAGTAGCCCTCACCTGTAACTCCTCCAGCGTTTTCCTCACAACCTCCTTCACGTTCCTCGCCTTGATCTCCAGGAAACTCCTCAAAAGAACCTTAAGCAAAAATCACAGAAATCAACACATTGAGTCAGAAACTCAGCAAGCAATAAGTCCTAGGGTTACACGGTACATTACAAACTCTGTGGTACGACAATCTAACGCGTTAAGACAAGTTTTCGAAAAAGTCGGATTTCCTCCCCCCTTGGTATAGCTCTCGGCCACTTTCCTTAATTGGGAGGGTCGATTTTTCTTCGATCAAACTTGGTTCCTAGGTTAACATACGCCGTAACTAAGACGGTTCTAAGCTCGGAAAAATTTTCGGATCGAAAACTGATATAGGGGTAGTTTTGTCATTATTTTAAACTCAGAATTTCAAAACTGGATTTTTGAAAAACAAATTGGATGGGGACGTCAACAACGACGTTTATGACGATTAATCCTACTAGCACTAAGCCAAGTCGATAGATTTCAGCTTAAAGGTTGCGACTTTGCCGAAAAATGGGTATTTAAGGTAGAAATTGATCCCGGCGGCATTTCGTCGACATTTGACAAAATCTAATCCGCAGAACACGCTCAGGAGCATGCAGGGAAGAAGTTTAGACACTGAAATCAGCGTATTTGAACAGTTTTTCAAAAACCTCAAAATTTTGAACTCAGAAAGACGTAGGAGAAGTGGACAGAAACGACGATTCGAAGGAGAGTATAGTTTACCTACCTCGAGGTCTTCGATTAGCGACGATCGGTGAAGCAAACGGGCAAGAAACGACGAAGATCCGGATTCTCTCTCTCTCTCTCTCTAGGTGCTCGCGGGTTTGGGGAGGGGAAATGGGTATTTTTTTGCAAAAAATCTAATTTTCAAGCTATTTATAGGTTTTGGAAAAAGCGGAAAAATGATTTTTTCGCGGTTCCGATTTTTCCTGCGCGTTCCTCTGCGAATTCTAAGATTGGTTCTGGCGACAGAATTCCAGAACTCAAAACAGGATTCTTGGAATTAAACCAAAAGATCCAAAATCGGCATAAGTCGGTGTAAGTCGGTTTATCCCGAAAAACTACTTTTTGCAGTGATCGTCGGATGAGAAAACTTCCTTCTGAAGAAAGATTGGGATTAACGAAAGAAATAGGAGAACGCGGGTGGAATCTTCATTTGCAGCTCCGAATAGAAAAAGTCTTCATCGTCTGTCGATCTTAGGTTTCTCGAACTATCAGGGATTCCGTTTCGGCAAACTTCCGAGAATTGGAATTTGACGTTCGTACTTTCCAGGATTTCGCATCGAAATAATTGTTTAAGGACGGAAAAGAGAAGTTCTAACATTTCGCTGAGGATTTTTGGAATTAGTTTCCATCGTGTCCTAAAGCGTAAATTAACTATTCACTAATACCTTTGACCTAGGATTAAGCGTATGTTAGTCGTGCTATAACTCTTATCGGTTTTTCGATAATTCTTGGACTTTTCCTGAACCTTTTTCCTTCACAAATTTATCTTAATCAAATAAACTCTTTTATTTTATTCACTTATCCAAAGCGTTAAAACTTGGGCCTTACACTGCTAGCTGTATATTTCATGATTTTGAGGATTTTCTTCTTCTTTGTTTTATTAATTTTTATGTCCTATGCTTTGACCTACTGATTTTTTTCCTCTCTATGTTGCTACAATATCTCTCTTTCTTTGTCAATAGGGTGTTGGAATTGAGACTAAGATGAAAACTTACTTGGTAGCAGTCATGGATTGAACTCTTTCAAGGAGGGGCAGAGTTTGTCTTGATGCCATAGGGTAAGCTCTTTTTTCATAATGTCTTTTTTTCGTTTGGGAGTTCACACGTTTTTATCATGTTGTGATCCACGGTGACATACCTGCTTACATATTCCTCAAGATTTCTTTCATTATGTCAATGAATGAACCTAATTAAGTGTTGATTTCTCCTGAAACTGATTACATATATTTGAGAGTTTGAGTGTACTCCACACTGATCTACAGGATTAGCAAGAGCTGTGATGTGTTGTTTATTTCCTCTGCATGTTGTTTATTTCATCCCGTAAAAGACCAGATTTTTAAATCCTTAATCTGAGCTGTGGTGTGTTTTTATTGAATAAGTTTTTCTTCTCGATTCATGATTTAGCCTTTGTGTGCCTAATTGGTTTGTTTTGTATTGCAGTGGCCTATCCTTAACAGATAATAGAACTGATGCAAGTGGAAGGCCTGACCAATGTTGAAGGCAAAAACCATTTGCAAGTGAGTGTATTTAATTAGATTAGAGTATTAGACTACCCACGATTGGTAGTAACTTTATTTAACAATAATTTAATTTTCTATTAGATGTTATTGGCATGCTCACTGGAGCTGAGATAAAATATTTACAGTGCTGCATATTTTGTTTCTTAATTCAGGAGATGGTTAAAGGAAGCTGACATGTCTCTTAATTGTATTGATAATTCAATGGTGTGAGCCTCTGAAGAATATCATTCTGTTGTTGGGGAGTGAAGGATGGTGTTGTAATTCAATTCTATGTTTGAAGGCGAGGTAGCAGAGTTGATGTGGGGAATATGATCTCTTAATTTTGATTTATGGGTTGAAGAATTGATGTTTTATGTTGCCGGTTGAGATTGAATGTTGCGGATTGAGCATGAATTTCTCCTGCTATTGGCCTATTGCAATGAATGATGAAAACTGTGGAGTTTACTGTAAAAACTTTCTATACTTGTATGAGTGAGAGACCGTTAGAGGAACATTAACAAAAGAAACAGATGGAGTCTATTGTATATGTCATTCTAATATCTCACATGTTAATGTGTCATGTGAGATGTTTTGAGTTTACATGACATTTGCTTGAAGTGAGTATGCTATTGTTGTCACTTTTTGTACTGTTGTAGATTTTGTGTTCCCCCTGAAAAGTTCCTATATATAATCTGCTATTTGATTTAATATAAGGCAGCTTGATATTTCTTCAAAAGATCAAGATCACATTCTCTTTGGGGTTGGTATGGCATTAGATCCCATGGCTTTATAGGTGCCTCTTTGTGAATGAAATTGAATATTTGTCTTTTACCCTACCTCTATCTTCCTTTTATTCTGTGTCATATTCTTCCCTAATTAAGTACTATTTATTCCATTAATTCAAGTGAATACATCTCATATGTCTTTGAAGGTTAGCTCAAGTGGTAAAAATTAGGGGACATAAGGGTTGAGTGAGATGAAGGGTTCAGGGTCCAAGGTTCGAACCCTGATGAGAGATTAATTTACTAACATTATTGAAAAAAAAAAGTGGGTTCTCATATGCCTGACACCAAATATTCCTCCATGGTGATCTGGACACCAACCTTTTTTTTTTGAAAACTGGACACCAACCTTAACATCTCATCATAGGACTTTCTTGATGGTTCAGAACATCCTCAGAATCAACCAAACCATTTCAATCTTCATGATCCTGTTAGAAGCTCAGTTCAATCAATTAAACCTCAAGGAAGGATCAATCTACCTCAATATTATCGCAACTCATTTTCCATTTTCTCATGTAAATCAAAAAATAAAGTAAAAAATTCATTTTCCCCCAAATTTCTCCCATTTTCCTTTTTCCATATAAGTGTTTCGCTAACTAAAATTGTATGTTTTAGTAAATACTCCCTCCGTTCCTTATTAACTGTCCACTTTGAAGACAAAATTGTGTTCCTATATATCTGTCCACTTAGAATTTCAAGAGAGCATTAATTGATGTTTTTCCAAGAAATGTCTTTACAGAAACAATAAATGAAGAAAGATTAAATACATTCTAAAGGTTTATATAGGAAAACAAATAATGCTTTTATGAAATTCAACACAATTAATTGATTTCCTTAATTTGTGTGAACCTTCTCTTCCTGTACAGATAAATAGGAACGGAGGGAGTATATCATTGTATTATATATATATCAAATACTCAATAACTATAATTAACAATTGATTTGGTAAAAAATTACCCGTGCATCGCACGGGAAACGGGCTCTATCCTAGTAGAAATAGATTTGGGAGATTAGTGAGATTCTCTACAAGTTCTCTCTTGGAAACACTTAAAGAATTGTCAAGCTATCGCATTCTTCAGTCCATTCAAACCTTTTGTTTTCTCTCGAAAGCTAGTAAAGGAAGTCGTTCCGTGTGTAAGAATGTTACGAGCCGGCTAGCAAGATGTTGGATTTCCTTAACGCTCTGCGAGCTTCGCATATCCATCACGACTTGACACTTGGCTGAGCTAGCCCAAATGTCCTCGTTGATTAGCATGAAGCCTAGGAACTTTTCTACTTCCACCCTAAAAACACTTTTACTTAGATTGAGGTGCTGTTTTAGCGATCATATTATCTACATTGGCGATCATATTATACATATACCTCAACATACGTTGCCTAAGTCCTTTTTTAAAGACATCGGTCATCATTCTCTCATATGTGGCCTCATCCCAACATTTTTTACTCCAAAAGACACCTTATTATTGAACCACTTAAAAGAGTACATATGTAACACAAGGAGTAGTGTGCTTCTGCAACAAAAGAACAAGAGTTGAGCAAGCTAAGCGTGGAGTCCAGGTTTCCTTCATCTACTTCGCCACGTAGCAACACACAGTCTCTCTCCCTTTGCCACGCTACTCATTTTCCACTCTCTTCTTCAACCTTCTTTCTTCTTCTTCTTTTCTTCTTCTTCTTCCTCCCTCTCGCTTCCTTCTAATCCTCTCACTCTTTCTCTTCCTCTGCAAAACTGTTTCTGAGGAGCAATCTAGTGATGGGGGAGTTGGGGTCTTTCACTGCAGCAGCAGAACCAAACACTCTCCATCATCAAAACAGCGAAACCGATGATCAGAATCTGGAACTAGACATATACCCTTTGAACTGTTACTATTTTGGTTCCAAACATGCCATTCCCTCCAAACCACACTCTTCACCTCATCATCTTCAAAGGGTCAAATCAAAGTTCGTTCGTTTCCTTTTCCTCTTTGCAATTCATACTTGTCTCTTCTCTTCCCATAATTTATTTATTTTTTGTGTGTGCATATTAGCTATGCTGCTCGTGGAATGCGAACTTGTGTGGAAGCTGTGATACTGGTGAGTTTTCCTTTTGTAAAATGAGTCAAGTTTTGCACTGTGATTCTGAACTGAAATGATGTAACTGTTGTTGTTTTATAAGGTTGAGTTGTTCAAACATCCCATTTGCTGGTGTTGCAAGTGAGGAACTCCATCTACCAACTTCCTGGTGGTCGTTTAAGACCAGGTGAATCAGGTAATCATGGAGGAAGATGTCAAACAGAATTGAGAATATTTTTGTTATTTTTACTTGTGGTTGAAGTATTGAATTTTTACAGATATTGATGGATTGAAGCGTAAGCTAGCAAGGAAGCTCTCCCTTAGTGAAGAAGGGGATGGGGCAGAATGGGAGGTATTAAACTTATGCTTCTTTTAGCGTGTGTTTGGATCAACACTTGCATGATTGATTCTACTGAAATTGCGTATTGTAAACATGAGTTGAAATGATGTGATTTATTTTTGGAACCTTTAAGAAAGAAGTGGGTTCTCAAGGTTTCAGTTATAAAATCTCAGAATTATTTATGTTTAATGCACAAGCAACTATTTGGTATGACTAGTAGAATTGATTATGCTTTACTGGTACACCCAAATATCATTTCAACCGGTTAGAATTGATTTTAACCTAGTAGAATTTATTTTATATAGTTGATTATGCTTTCCAAACATGCTTTTATTTCCACAACCTTACAACATGAAGAGCAACTGATCTGTAATTACTTGATTTAGGTGGGTGAATGCCTTGGAACGTGGTGGAGACCTGATTTTGAAACATTAATGTATCCCTTCTTGCCACCTAATGCAAAACAGCCAAAGGTACATTATTCAGTTTTTTAATCTTTTGCAAAGTTCTGATAGGGGATGTCCTAGTTTCATTTTTCTTGCTTGATGGTGTAGGAGTGTACAAAACTTTTCCTTGTAAGGCTGCCAGAGAGTCGAAAGTTCATGGTACCAAAGAACCTGAGGTTGCTTTCAGTCCCTTTGTGCCAAATTCATGAAAATCACAAGGTATGGACTCTATGGATTTCAATCACGCTTGGACTGGTGCATAGACTACTACTATATATCATTGAGCCTTCTCAGCAGTATTTGAAATTAGCATTTGTGGCTAGCCTAGTGTTTATTTAGGATAATTTAGCCAAACAAAAGTTAATCAAGGTTAACCATTCCATTTTTTGTTCTCTCTCATTGATGACTTATGTGAGATATTTACCTGTGCATTTTGCAGACATATGGGCCAATTATATCAGGGGTTCCTCAGCTGCTCTCAAAATTCTCTTTCAATATGATTGAATCTTAATACTTCTGTTTCAAAAAATCTTAATACTTCACTACAAAGCAACTTGTCTATCATGCAGAGTGAGAGTGAAGCGATCTCATTAGGCAGCTGGTTCTGCTCTTCATGCACTTTCTGGATAGGGTCTTGTACATATCATCATAGCTTAGTATACAAAAATGAGACTGTAATGTTTAAAACAACAATATGTATCTTACTTCATGCTTAGTGTGAAAATTTCTACAGAGTATATGGAGATGTGATCACCTTCCTTTCAATTTCACATTTGTTCTCACTTGACTTTATGACACTTACCTTGTCTGGATAAATAGTTGCTACTTGCTAGGCCGCTAGAAAATGTGGCTAGTGGTATATTGTGAGGCCACTTTTGAGACATAGTTGCACAATTTGCCTCTCTTTTGCAGTTTTTTTTTTCTTTCCAACTTAGATACATTTTAACCACACTTTCTCTTGAATCATAGCTTATTGTACTTAAGTAAGATAGCAATGTTGAAAGCAACCATATGTGTCTTAGTGTGGAAATTTCTACAGAGTATATGGAATTGTGATCAACTAGCTTCCTTTTCAATTCCAAAACCAATAAGTTTCAGCACTCAAGACACGTGAATTTTGTACAAGATATTTTTTCATTTTCCACGTTTTCATCCTAGCTTATCTCAATCTCCCTTCAATTCTGTGCAAGTTTCACATTTTCCACCGTTGACCTTATTGAATCCGTTAGCTTCCAATTCAAAAAGAAATAAATCCAATCCAATTTCCACAACCAGGTCCCACTCATCGCCTAATATTACTCTCTCCGGTCCTATTTATAAGCATGAAAGAGAAGAAAAATCTTGGTCCTTTTTATAAGAACCAAATGAAAGTTTGAGCTATATTAATTATTTTTTTCCAATGATGCCCTTATTAATTCTAACTTGTAAAATGTGTCTCATTAATTATTCTCTCTCTTTCTCACTTTCCAACATTAATAACAAAGGGTAATTTTGGAAGTTTATTTTGATTCAAGACATATTTAATGCATTTTACCTAGTTTAACTACATTTCTTAAACTATGTGATTTTTTTTTTGTTGCTTATAAATAGGACCGGAGGGAGTACAAATCTTCCTTGTACACATGATGTGGGTGCTCTAGACCAATATAATGTTTGTCTCCTTCTAGTGGCCCAATCACTTCATTCCCAGCACTCCTCCCAAAAAGCGACCAATATGTGGTTCCTTCTCATCCAATGGTCACATGAAGCAAAGTGGAATATTCAAATAGAGGGAATTATTGATTGTTTCTAAATATCCATTATTACCTCTCTCAATGAGCCTACTTGTGTCCTACTCCTATAGGCTCTTGAACATGATGTTTGGAAAAATGGAACTTGAGTCTTGTTCCTCCTCATCCCCACTTTAATGTGATTGGCAGCAACATAAATGGAACCATACCTCGACACAAGGCACGATTGGTTGCCAAGGGTAGCCACCAACGTCCTGTCCTGAACTTGACTTCAAAGAACCAAGCTGGTTTTTTGTCTTTCAATTTTCAATGAATGCAGAGTAAATTGCCAAAGGTAGCTAATTTTCGCAGTTAAAATTTCTATTGTTACTAAGAAGTAGGAGGGATATACAACTTGTATTTTAAAAAAGTTTTAAAACACCACTTCACTTAAAGTTTTCAACAAAAGTACAAATAAGTGGTACATTTAGAAAAGATGAAAGCAATGGTTGGTCTAGTGAAACATAATAGAGTTTTGTACTTTTTACAAATTTAAATGTCCGTTAATCTCTTTAAAGTGAGGTAAATGTAAGTCTTTTGTAAGTACTTTTTGCTGCCAACTTGTTTTGCCTTAGATTGAATACCATACTCGTAACCTAAATTTTCTTCAACAAAAAATAAAAGATGGAAGCAAGTAGCAACTAGTTAACCAGAGGTACGACTTTTATTTCAAACAATAAAGCACAAGTTAAGTAGCACTCATGCCAGAGGACCTACCCCAATTACGGAAAAATATATATTTATCTACATTCTACACCATTATGGTAACTACACAAATTAATGACACCAATTGACTTGGGTCAGCCTCCTCCAATGGTTAAGAACTCCTCAGAAATAAGAATTAAGAACCTTGCATTGGAGATGATCTTATAAACTATGGATGTATAAGTCGTCGAATGATACTTTAAGTAGTAAGAGCTAAGGATATATGAGTTGAGTAATGAAGGTCCAGAGATCAATCATTGGATGGTGCAATTTATCTTTCCGATGTAAAAAAAAAATTGGATGTATAAGTGATTTTATTTGTAAACTATTCAACTCTTACCTTTTTATCCAACGTGGTACTTTATTTTATTTTATTTCTTATACACGAATTTTCAATCCCTTGCGGTGGTGAAGAGAGGCAAAGAAAATGATTGAAGGGCTCATGATCTAGATCAAAACAAGTGACCTTAATGAAATTAGTCAACAACTAGGAGTCATGCGTGGTTCCTTCCTTTTTCTAATTTTTTTCCAACCACGTGCTTCTTCGTAACTTTCCTTGAAAGGGGTTACTTGTAGACTATATTGGTTATTTTATGGCTTAATGACTTTTTAAATATCTTAGGACAAGTTGATTTGGGGGATAATATTTTTAGTATCATTCATAAAACACTTCATTTTCTCTCTTTATTTTTCTTCATATATCACATTTATCACTTATCTCTTTTCACTTCATATATTATAATTACTTTGGGGTCTAGACCACTTAATTGTTCACCAAACATTTTCCAAATATTTGTTACCTTCATGAGAACAGAAGCAAAAGCAGCAGGATAAGATGTGATTCTGAAAAGTCAATACAAGTCTTCACTCTTCACCTTCAAACTTAAGTCCTTATTGCTAATTGAGTTGTCGTACCACCATGATCCTTCAAACTATAAAAGCTTTCATTCTGAACAATCACATTCACATACACCATAATATATTAATCAGTTAGTCAGAGACTCAAATATATTTTGAATCATATTCATATGTGACCTTGCAATAAAGTCGTTCTTGTTCTTTCAAACCAGAGCTTGGGAGCCTAACTAGGACCTGAGATAACCATGAAGAAAGGATGCTTAGGCCCCAGTCTGAAACTCAAAATTCCTGCATCTACTCAGGCTTCTTTTGCCAAATACCTGTGAGTCTCTCTCTTTGTGTGAATGTGTTGTTTTGTGTATGGTTTTGAGAGCTAATTGGAATTCTGGTTTGAAAATTCTTGTGGTAGGACTCAAAGCGGAACGTTTAAGGATGGGAATCTGCTTGTCAACAAGGATGGCGTTCAAATTGTTCCTCAGAGTGAAGTAGAAGCTGTAATATGTTTCTCTTCACCATCTGTTTCTTGAAAAGAAAACATGGCTTTTTGTAAAATGGATTATTCATGTTTTAATTTCCCCTTATAGTAAGATATTCACTACCATATTTGGATTTGGAAGGGGGGTTGCATGTTTAGCCTACGTGTTTTAGTTTAATTTCTCATCAGTTGATATTTTAATTTCATTTCTTTGCCATCTAAGAAAATATAAAATTTTCTGTGTTCTAGGTTCAAGTAACTTTTTGTTGTATAAGTTGGTCGCATTCATGTGTTGGCACTACCAATTCACTTAAACACTCTTCTTCCTTCTCCTCTTCTCACACACCATATGAATCCTGCATTTCTGGCAGTGTTATGCGAATTTTTAGAATCAATAGAAAGTACCAGGGCGTGATACTTTTATTTTATGATGGATTAACATGTCAATCATGGTGAAAATCACCAATCTAGTTGGAAAATTTTCGATGGACACTTTTATGGTGGTCAAGATATTTCCAAATCTTGGTACACAATGCTACAATAGTTTGTCAGCAGGATAGTATATTTTCTTTTGAGTGATGATGTGGTACACAATGCTATAATTTCAATTGCTCATATGATTGCATTTGAATTTAAGTAACTTAATTTAAATCTTTCCATGTTAAGCTCTATACTTTTTAGTTATAATCAGTTGTAACATTCAGTGTATGTTTGGAAACCCTTCTGCAATTGGTTCTAAAGTTAGAATCAATTCTGAAGAAAAGCTTCTGTGTTTCAGAATTTATTCTGATGAAAGAGAAGTTGATCCAAACATGTTATCAAACATTGTGGTTTTTGATACAATGATGGTGTGGTTGTTTAAGTCTAGGACTTCCTCACTATACTCTTGAATAGATTACATGCTGGCTGAGTTATGATAATTTGCTGTTTTGAGTTTTGTATTTGTGCTTTTTTTTTCAGCGACCCCCAATCAGGGCGCTAGACAACCAGTTAAATTTGGCAGACTTTGATAGAATCAAAGTGATTGGAAAGGGAAATGGCGGGATAGTGCAGTTGGTGCAACACAAATGGACTAATCAGTTTTTTGCTTTAAAGGTATACTTGCTGGTTGCTGCATAGATACCTCGCTTTTTTCCCTATTGTTTGGTTATTCATTGTATATGCATTTAGTACTTATCTGTAATTGGAGCTATTTAAGTGATTATGAGGCCCAGATTGGCTCTTCCTCCTACTTTTAACTTTTGAAATCTTCACATAAGTGCTTCTTTAGTCTTACAGTATATTTTTTATCAGTTTGTAAGTCTTCTGCATCTGTATCATCATCTTATGAACTAGTTTCCTCTTATCTGATATGTTCACAATATAAATCCTATCATATTTATTCTTCAAATCAGCAAATTCAAATGAAGATTGAAGAGTCTATGAGCAGGCAGATAGCTCAAGAGCTAAAAATCAATCAGTCATCACAGTGTCCTTATGTTGTTGTCTGCTACCAATCCTTCTATGTGAATGGTGTCATTTCAATCATCTTTGAGTACATGGACGGAGGGTCTTTAGATGATCTTCTGAACAATGTTAAAACGATTCCAGAACCATATCTTGCTTCCATCTGCAAGCAGGTAAGAAACAAGAAACTGTACATCAGCAACAGAAGCATGTTGGGATGCACAGTGGAAAAGTGAAGTCAAAATCATGGTAGACAGCCAAAAAGCTAAGGGAAGTCGCTCCTGTCCACGGTGATTTTGGCTCACCATGGTTTTCCACAGTGTATTCAAACATGTACAAAATTATTCTCTATGCTTTCCTAACAAGACTCCATCGCTTTCTTGTTATATTTCTACAACGTAGGTACTGAAGGGTTTAATGTATCTTCACCATGAAAAGCATATTATCCACAGGGACTTGAAACCTTCTAATCTGCTCATTAATCATAGAGGGGAGGTAAAAATTACAGACTTTGGTGTGAGTGCAATCATGGAAACTACATCTGGCCAAGCAAATACTTTCATTGGCACATATGTCTATATGTCTGTGAGTAAAATATGCAAGTTATTCATCACTTTCCTCTAGCCAACTCCTGAATAAAGCTTACTCATTATGCTTATTTCACAGCCAGAGAGAATCAATGGAAGCCAGGATGGCTACAACTACAAAAGTGATATATGGAGCTTGGGACTGATGTTTCTCAGGTGCGCTACGGGGATGTTTCCGTATACACCACCCGATCAAAGTGAAGGGTGGGAGAATATATACCAGCTTATTGAAGCCATTGTCGAAAATCCTTCACCTAGCGTTTCATCTGATGAGTTTTCTTCAGAATTTTGCTCATTTATTGCAGCATGGTAAATATTAAGTATGCTTCAGTAACTAAAATGTGTAGTCTCAAGAATGAATTTTATAAGGCTTCTGAATCTGATCCTCTTTCAATCTTCTTTGTGTTTAGTTTACAGAAAAATCCAAAGGATCGACCATCGGCTCCAGAACTTATGGTATGCATAAATCTCATCTATATGAGTATGCCAAATAAAATAGTCTAAACAGTCATCTTATAGTATATATTTGATTTAAATTCCAGAGACATCCTTTTATCAACATGTATGACGACTTGGCTGTGGACCTTTCAGCTTATTTCTCCAATGCAGGACCTACATTTGCAACCATATAAAACTTGGTATGTTCCAGTCCTGGTATATATTCAAAAAATATAAAAGGTTATCCAAATATGCTTATTTTGCTCCATGTATCACTTCTACCTGATATATAATAAGAAGAGTCATGGAACTCTGTTAGGTTGGCAGGTACTACAGCCACCTGATATGTAACTTCGGTTCTAAATTCTAATTCCTTTCTTTGTAGCTAGGGTCACCAGTTGCGTGTGACCTTGCAGAATTTTATTGTTGAGTGATTGGAGGTGAAGAAATTGTTCAGACACTTTGCTTGAATGCGTGAGATTGCAATGATCGGCTGTTCACGGAGAAATTTTTTCTTAGAGATTAAGCATCAGGATTGTACCAACAACATGAATTTGAACTTTATTAGCTTTGTGCTGTTCATCTAATGCTGATGGATTTGTGGTTGAGTAGTTTGTATTAGACCATAACTTTATTACCGTCATTGTATTAAAAAATATACAGATAATAATACAAACTTATAGTCAGCAGAGGTATGTATACTTGTTTTGATTATGTGAGTAGCTAACTTGAAAATTTACCATCATTAAACAAATAATACAAATTTCTGATTTGTGCAGCTATCACAGTGATAACTCATCTTAAATTGAGGTATCTCTGTACACTGCAAATTTGAATATACATAACTTATCCCCTGGTGTAAAACTGAAGGGGCTAAAATATGCTACTGACTGAAAAAAATACATGTAAAACAATAGTACATCTGTAAATATTCCAGATGATGGTGTATCTACTTTATGCTTTTCTCTTGAATTGTCTTTGAGCCTTCAAATCTATAACAATAACAGAGATATTATCTTTGCTTCCCCTTTGAATGGCAAGTCTAGATAAATAATCTGCAGCAGACTGAGCTGCAGGATCAACTCCTTGGCCTTGTTCTCTTGACATGTTATCGCCATTCTTCTTATGCCAAAGAAGGATTCTCTTCCGTGCCATGTCACAGGCCTCTTCATTTGTCATGACATCCCATAAACCATCACTTGCCAGAATAAGGCACTCATCGTTTTTCTCCCGAAGGAGGCACTTGACTTCTGGGTCTGGAATTATCCACGGTTTCAAGTATCTATCACCTGGTAAGTGGGTAAATTCTTGTAACTGTATGAACTGGTATTGAGAATTAAGAAATAATGCAACAAGACAGCAAAGACATACATACCTATGGACCTTGACACGGCTAAAACACCCAGAACTCGGTACCCATTCCATTGTATGATCCTTCCTCCTGCAGCTTCTATCCTTGCCCACTCGTCTTCTCGATTTGGCTGCATAACAGGAAATATTGTTTGTTGTATATCAGATAACTTCAGCTTCTAACTAAACTATGGCAGACCAATTGTGAAACTAGAAACAAATGCCCTACTTTGTGATCAGTAGACAATGGCAGCGCTTCCTTTCCGCGACGCAAGACTGCTCTTGAGTCGCCACAATTTGCAACTATTATGTGGGTTTGAGTCAAAATGGCAACCACTGCAGTGGATCCAACAGTCTCAGGAGTAAGAGGCTCTTCCATGCTTGACTCAGATCCATCATCAATGTTCCTTCCACCATTACCTGAATGAACTCGTCCAATCTCATCATCTACTTTGTGGAAGCAATTTGAGAATGCTTTGTTCCATTGCTCTTGCAAGTTATCTCTCCCATTTTCTTCAGCCAAACTTGATTCTGCAGCTTTTATCTCCTCAATCAACACTGAATGGAGATGTTCCTGGCAGTAATTGGCAACCTAGAAAAGCATCGCCAGCTAAGTTAAATGGAATGAACCAACATCCACAATACAAAAAATTGCATAATTGAGAAGAAGGACTTTAAGGCATACCTGAGAGCCCCCATGTCCATCATAGACGCCGAAAAAGTGTGCCAGTGATGTGTATTCGTCGGTTTCATTCACATGTTTATCCATTAGCATCCATGAAGGGACTTCAAAAATTTGAGGCTTAACAGCAACAGCATCTTCCATCTCCTGTCTCCTTCCACACACTGATGAAAACCCCCAAAGAGGAGTGCCACTCAATTCCAATGCATTCTGGCAGCTTGTTCTGCAAGGTTGCTTCTCTGGCATCCCATGAACTGCAACAAATGGTTTTGGATCAGACCCATCTGACCCACTTCCATCTTCAGTATCAAGCTCCACAGCCACAGAAACCAAGTTCTGCACTGGCTCTAGCTCTGCACGCGTCTCGGCCAAACTAGACTCACCATGGATTTTATCATCAACCTTGATGGTATTTGGTGAACTCATTTCATAACAATTAGTCCTTAAAATAGTAGATTCCTCCCTACAAGTACTGCTTTTCTCACTAACAACAGATTCATCTTCATTTATTGCCTGGTTATGGCTTTCAGCATGATGCTTATTACTTTGGCCTTCAATAACCATTTCTGAGACAAGGTCAGCTCCAATCTGAATCTCCTTGAACTCTGCAGATACTGTGATTGGATGTTGTGGACTGACCCTTATGTCGTCTTCACAAGCAACAGAGAAGGATTGAGAACCCTCAGTTGCAGGATTTAATATTAAAGCTGCTGCAGTATTTGCCATGAGCTTTAAACCAGTTAGCTCCACTGTCTCCTTCTGGATTAAATTCCCAAGTGTAACTGGCACTGCAACCGCCGAAGTTATTTCCTCCATATGTTTTTTTTTTGCTTTATCCTCTAGAATTCTATATCTCCTAACCCTCTTCTCTATGACAAGTTCAATTGGGCATATAATCAAACACCTACAAGCCTCCTACGGCAAGAAACTAGAAGTACTTGAAACCATTCTCCTCAGAAGCAGTCAACTGCAGTGTAATAAAGCTCATTTATTGCATTAAAAATCAATTTTGGAACCTAGAAGCTAATCACAGAAGCTTCTCACCATAATTGATCCTGCCTTCGGAATCAATTATAGAAGGGTTTCCAAACATGCGCTAAAACAGGAAAGGTATAAGCTAGAATTAGGCCTCTAGTTCCTTTCTTATAACTAACCTGTTTTGAACTCCTATATTTAATTCTATCAATAAATAGGACATTCCAAAATCTTCTATTTTCTACTCTCTGCACCAACCCTGTGATTCCTGGAACAGAAGACAATAGAATGAATAGATGATTGAAGAAACCAAAGCCATATAATTGTCAAAGTCGGTGCTTGTCTTTCTCTCTCTAGCAGAAAAATGAGACAAGGGAAATGGGGTCATAAAAGTTGGGAAAAAAAACAACAACAACAAAAATTATTACAAAATTGATAACACAAGTTCCTTGAATCTGAGGGAATCAACCCCTACCATTGAAATTTCCCTGGGAATTTCCTCTTCTGTTCCTTTCATGTGTCAGCAACAACATGGCCACCCATCCTCAAGATTTTATTGGTTGTGTCAACTCCCACCTACTTTATGATGCCATTGCTATATCTACAATGAAGATTTTCCTTTTATGAGTGCATTTAATTAGATTAATCTCTAGAAACAGTGAAAGCAAAGACAATTATGTTGCTTACCTACAAAATGGATATAAGAGGGAAATGGAATCATGGAAAGAGAAGAAAATGAGGAACCAGAAGATGCCAATCATGCCATTATTTGTTATATATAATCATGTATCATTCTTTAATCAATGAAACAGTACTATATCTTCTTTCCTTAAAAAAATGTTTTCAACCTATGAAAACAAACAAATACTTAAGAGATGATTGACCAATGTTGGTGCGAGTGAAATGAGCTCGGGTCTCTAAAGTATGTGATCCTGGATTTAATCCCTGAATTAATGTGTATGAAATAAAAACATTGTTGGGAGGGTCTCACTTTAATTCCTGACAGTAACTCAGAAAATTAGTCTCTCATTTAGTAGTGGTAGGATAATCTAAAAAACCGAAAACTCAAGATATGATTTGCCTTTTTTTTTCATAGAAAAAACAATCTTAGACCAAATATTTTCTTCACCAACAAGAGAGTAAGAGAGAAGAAAATGTTGCAAGCTTTTCACACTTGTTTCCTTGCTGAATGATGCAAGAGTTTGACAAATTGCCCCTTACGTTTCATTTTTTAGTTGGCTGGTTAGGTTTGGTTACATCGTTCCCTAACAAATATCTATAAGGAACTCTTTCTTTAATATCATTGATACATGAGTTTATTTATTTTTCATGCAATTTGAGTGTAAATTTTCTTTACACTAACATCTAATAATTTTTTTTTTGGTTACATCTAATAATTTTATTTAAATCAACTTAAATAATTACATGATTTCTTATTCTAATTAAATTTAAAATTAACTTTCTGACCTGATAAAAATCATTGAATGTCAGTGCAAACACCATTTGTATATATTTAATTAATTCATATAAAATTTTAGAGGTGAAGGTGATACAGCGGAAGTCGTACTAGGATTGCAAGCGCAAATCCTAAGGAAAAGGTTTCTGGAATCCACCAGAAAGGAAATTAGCAAGCGCTAAAACCCTAGAAAATACACTGGAATCCACCAGAGAAGAAGAGAAAACTCTTAAATTTTATTATCAATCAAAACTCCATAGGTTATGCCTTACAAGTGCTTAAATAGGAAAAGAAAATATCTTAATAGAAAAATAAATAATATCCTAAAAGATCCTAATTGAAAATAAAAGATCCTAATTGAAAATAAATAAGTTCTTAAAAAAAATAATTAAGATCCTAAAAGATCCTAATTACAAATAAGTAAAATTACTAAAATACTAAAATTATCTTAAAAAGCTCCTACATCAGAAGGTGTTTGTAATCTGAATCTCTCCGTCCATATGTGGACCAATAGTATGGTATAGTATCTTTCTCAAACGTGCTCCATTCAACTATATTATTACTATAATGGAGATCAAGTTTGAACCATACAAGCAGCATAGTTATTTTTGTTCATATTTTAAAAAGAAAAACAATGCACGAAAATGCAAAAGGCCAATAGAAAGAGAGCACGTAAGGGAGGAAGATGAGATCAAAGACATGGCGTGAATTTAAGAAAAGATCCCCGAGGCAAAGGGGTTGATGTTCGAAAGCAACAACCCAAGGGAACTTTTAAAATAAAAATTGCTCAAAAAAAACTCATTAGAAAAACCTAATTTTTTAAAAAGTTAACCGTGTTTATTTAAAAAATAAATTATAAAGAAGTCAAAATCTGATTTTGTAAAGCTACTTTGAGAGGCTATAAAATAAATCACAGTTAATTTTTTAAATAAACATGTTTTTTGAGATTTGTAATGAAATATAAAAAAAAAATATTGGATGTCAACTTTGTATTTTAACTCTTCACTATTTATAGCGCTATTGTTCTTTAGTCACTCAAATTCAACCAGGGTCATTTGATGCAACTAGCTATAAACTTAAGAAATGGTACTTGAAATCAAATCATTGTAAAATTTATATTACTCTTTATTCATATGATTCGGTGTACTTGCCAATTTCATCCATCAGATACCAGGTTAAGACCCTCTATGCTCCACTCCACTAGCTACATACCAAAATCATAAGGTAATCCATGCCATGTTTTTTCATTTTATTAAATGACATGTGTAAGGACTATAGCTATAGAACGAACATCATTCAAGTTTGAAAATATAACTTGATTGAAGCAATTGAGACATCAATAAAACACACATTTGCATAAATAATACAAGGCTTAATCCAGTTTTTGGTCCCTATCCTTTGTCATAAATATGACTTTAGTCCCTCGCCGGAGTAAAGGTGGGGATTGGTCCCCAGTTTTTGGCAAAATAATTGGCTTTGGTCCTTCCGACCGGTTGGGTCAACGCCGGAGCTCCGCCAGCTGACGTGGCCCTTGCCACGTCAATTAATGAGCCACGCTGGATTTTTTTTTCTTTTTTCATTAAAATTCTAAAAATAAAAAACCATAATTAAAAGTTAAAACCCTTAAATCTCTTCTTCTTAATTAATCATTCACCTAATTAAATCATTCATTTATTTAAAATAAAATAAATCAAAGTAGTAATGAATTTTCAATTTTGCTGCATCGTTGTCCCCAATTCCCCCTTTTCCATTTCCTTCCCTTCATAGCAACGCCAACCACCGCCATTATTGGTGGTTTCACTCAACGAGCAACCCTTAATTCCTTCATTCATTGATTATCATTCCCTTTCTTCTTCGATCTGCTTCCATTCCCTTTCTTCTCCACCCACAAACCCATTTTCTCTTCAACACCCAGACCTCTTCTCTTCTCCACTCACAAAACCCATTTTCTCCAAACTCATCACCGTCATCCTCTTCTCTTCGTCTATCAGGGTCTCTCCGAACCCAAAAAACCCCCCAAGTCTTCGATCAACTCTCTGCCACCACCACACCAAGATCTATGTCCAGAGTTTTGGGTTTGGTTTCTGAGTTTCCTAGCCCCATCATTCAATGGTTTTTGGGTTCAATTGCTTTTGATTGCTAGGGAGAGATGCTATGTGTTTAAGTCATGAGGATCTCTGTTTTTGGGTTCAATTGCTTTGATTTCTGGGTTGGATTGTTTCTGGGTTCTCATAGATGTTTCTGGGATCTCTGTTTTTGTGGGGGTGGTTTGACAGTGTCGTAACATGATGATGGGTTGAAGATGATGGGTTGTAGACCAGATCTGGGTTTTTCTTTGCAAGTATGAATTCGGTTTTTTTATAATGATGATGGATTGAAGATGATGTTGATAATGATGAAGAAAATGCAATGAATGAAGATGATGTTGTTAGCTAATTTAATTATTAATTAGTGTGTCTTAAATTTATTTTAATTTAATGAAAAAAGAAAAAAAAATCCAGCGAGGCTCATTAATTGACGTGGCAAGAGCCACATCAGCTGGCGGAGCTCCGGCGTTGACTCAACCGGTCGGAAGGACCAAAGCCAACTATTTTGCCAAAAACTGGGGACCAATCCCCACCTTTGCTCCGGCGAGGGACTAAAGCCATATTTATGACAAAGGATAGGGACCAAAAACTGGATTAAGCCATAATACAATTAAACCTATGTATTACACTTAATAATATTGCTTTATTATAGTCACGTGCTTCCGCCATAGGGTTTTGCCTAAGCCATATTTTGACGGCACGGTTTTTCCTTGCCGCCGCCACCCCCTATCCACCATTGATAAATTCCATCACTCATTTTACAGTGGACAGAGTTCTTGAATTTGAAGCAGATGTTGATAGGAGCGGGAATGCAAGCCCAAAGGATATTCTGATTCATCACACTTCTAGTGGGCCTAAGGTTTGGAGAGTCTATTCTAGAAGGGGCAAGAATGGAATTCCTACTAAGTAATCTTCTAACAGAATAGAGAGAGGGAGAGGAGAGGAGGATTGTAAGAACCATTAGTATAAGGAGGGAAGAGAGAGGTAGAGGGGTCATCTTTGGTTGTTAGCTATTGAGAGATATGAGTAGGAAGCCTTGAGCTTCCTATAGGAGCTTGCTCTGGTCAGAAACTGGGTGCCATTCCCTTTCTGTATTTTCCCACAGTTCATCAATAAACAATCGTTCCCTTTCTTTGAATTACTCTGTTTTGCTTACTGTGTGTTTGTGAAATTGGGTTTCCTAACAGATGTCCACACAAAGACGGCTCTAGCAAGGGAAAATATATAACTTTTGCAGAGGATGGCAGGCTTGAGGAAGATAATCATGTAAACAACAGGCTAGTAGTTATCCATAGTCCATAGATAATATCCAGGTTAATTGAGCATTGATACGCCATGGAATTTTACCACAAGAAAACTGTCTTAAAAAACAATGAGATGAGAACTTTGAAATAAAAGATGGGAACCAGGACATTTTGTAAAACAATTCAAAGCATATGAATGTCTCAGAAAAGTGGACTCTATCCAGAACATGCAAGTTTCCAACATTGCCACTGCAATATTCAGATGCTATAACTTACCCAACAATAGAATCCCTGTAGTCATAATAAACTAGAAGGATATTTAAAGTTTCCAGGCACAACCTTATACAGATTATTACAAAAATCAGGAAAATGTACAATCCAAAAAAACAGCTTTAGAATTGTAGCTAATAAATCAGATATTAGATGGCCGAGTGATGATAAGTAACAAGAACTTGTTTCACATATACAAATCATAAGCAGGACAGAAACTGGACAAAGTGTAAAGAGCAGTGCCTCATTATTTGGTAAAACACAGAAGATGGTCACTGTTACATCAGTTCTCAATTTTTCATTGAAAGCCTCGGGAAAATGTGCTTGAGCCTGAATCATGTTGAAAAGGTGCATCTGCAAAACACAAATGACCAAATAGAACCTTTAGGGGGTGTAGGGGGTGGGGTGGGGGGAGCGGAGAGTAGCCAGCCAGAGCAATTCAGTAAATGAAAGCTGATTTTATTAGAAATATCAAATGTATGTACAAAGGCCTTACTGTCTGATTTGTAACTGCTACAACCAGGACCATGTTTATTAACATAATCACTGGGAACACTAACTTGTACCTTCAACAGAAAGATCTTTACAGAGGAAGTTATGAACTTCGACACTAGCAAAATCCGAAACAGTTGAAAAGGTCACTCAAAAAACAACTAGGAGATGGGAGTCTACCAAAGAATCTATATAACCTAATTGAGGCCAGGATTAGCCATAAGACTATCCTATGTAACTAGTCATTTCTTAAAAGTACTTTGTTTCCGTTGTCATTGGTATAGAAAGCTGCTGTACAAAGAAGTTTAAACTATCATAATGTCATATTCAAGTCTGAAAGGTCATCCATGGGAATTTCAAGGCCCATACAGTCATTATCATGCAATCCATCGTCATCAATATTCAACCATGAACCAAAATCTTGACCTTGGCCATCAAGTACATCTATTCCAGGAAGCTGCAGGTTCGAGAGATCAATAGGCTCATGGTCATCCGATTCACCCGAGCCAAACACACCCTTTTCCTTGGTATTGCTGTTAGTAGACATTTCATTAGACTTCGAAACAGAAGGCAACTCTGGTTTAGAATGATCTGATAGCTTGCCAAGGAGGCCATTTACAGAAACAGAATGCTGAGATGCTTTCTGCTTAGGCTTAGATTTAGGTTTCCTTTCTCCCTTAGCATTAGATAATGCTGGCCGGCCAACTTTGGTATTTCCATTTCTGGATAGCACTTCCCTGCTCTGCCCTTTTCCATCTCTGTCTCTCTCACTCCTCTTCCCTCTTGCACTGCTTGATAGCGAACCGCCAACTCCTGATGGAGCACTTGAAGTACCACCAACATCATCAAGGGACAATTCCCTTTTCTTCACCCTGTTTGACCAAAAATCTTCCTTCCCGCTAGTTTGTTTGGATGAGTTATTTATAGCTGGAAGAATATCTGGTGAATTGATATCATGGTTATTCATATTTTGACTAAATAGTGAAGGACACTGCCGTGAAGCCACATAACCTGCAGAAAAAAAAACACATAACTTAAATATCAAAATTCAGCCTGTACTCAATGTACAAAAGGAAAAAAACATAAAACTTGAAGTAACGTTCAGGCAAAGGGATTCAAATCATCTTCCCCTCCCAAGGTCATCAACTTCGTACCCAATAAAAATTACACCTCTATGAGTTGGCAGTTAGCTCTTCCTTAGCTGTCAGTACCTTATGCCTTAGTTGGCATTATTTATTAAGGATAGGGGACAAAGGATTGTCCACAAAGAATATGACATTTACAATAAAGCCATTTACGATTTTGGCTAAAATGATCATACAGAACACAACTAAGAAAAATACATTGGAGCATGTACATGAGAGGATAATGAAAAAGAAACCTGTTCTTGCTTCAGAAGAAAAGGGAGAAGCTTGTGGCTTTGTGGATTCAGTCTCCGTGCCTTCAACTAGCCGAACAGCGCTCAGCTGGGAAGAAGCAGCAAGGAACATATCCTTGAATTTGGGCTCGTTGAAGCAGCTCTTGCCTGTATCTTCAAATTGTTTACATCTTTCCAATGTACGCTTAACAAATTCAAGCGCAGCTTGCTTGGCCAATCTGTTGCTTGCACTTTTTGCACTTGAGGAACTTGGACGCCGACAGCCCTGCCAATCAATTATTGTCAATTCACTCTGCCATGTAACTGTAACCTTAATTTAAAGTTCAGATAATTTTCTAATTTGATGGCATTTATTTGGCAATGGAGTGTTTGACTCTTCCTAGAAAATTTAAGTATTTTATACAAGATAATAAGACAGCATGAGTTGTGGTTTCTTTGATAAAACACTAAACTAAGAATAGGGCAAACATGTCACACGTTTGAATTAGAAAAGCAGAGTGATTCAAGATTGAGAGTTGCTATCCTGTTGCGAACTGGCTTTTTCATATTGCAAACAACCTCAACCCTCCATGTTTTATAAGGACAATGGGATCATCAACATTTATAGGTGTATGATACATTCTAACAGCTGCATTTAAGGCTACATACAAACATCAGAAAATCCTGCACACTTTGATGTGTGTCTCTTCCCACTTCCCGTCCTGTACTTATAAGTTAAACCTATGACAGTTATAGACCATATCTTCATTCTACATGCTACCCATTAGCCTGGTATAAAAATCCCCAGTCTTTTCAACTACTTTAATACAACTATAGGTCTTGATACTTGACTAGGCTGGAATGTTAAAAATTTATTTGAAACTGTAGAGACGGTTATATATAAAAAGTGATATTGAACATTAAGAAGGTTACCTTGTTTTTCTCATAAGCCATCTCAAGAAGTTTGTCCAGAGCACGTTGTTCAAAATCCCTGTGTATCAATGAGCCACAAAAGTTTCATATTTCCATTCAGAACAATGAGCCACAAAAGTTTAAATTAAGAAAATAATCAGGGCACAAATGGCAGTGAAATTACTTTTCTTGAAGTTCTTTGGCCACTGAGGCAGATTTCACCAATCCATCTAGCATGCCTTTCCTCTTGCACATCTATGATACACATGAAAATAAAAGCGTACGATGGATTACAAAAATCAACATTAACTTCAGTAAGTTTGAAATGATATTCGTGAACAGGATGTCAGGTTCTAAACCAGATCCATATATTTACCATAAACTTGGAAATCAATACTTAAATATCCATTACTTGAAAATTACATCAGATAAAAAGTTGTTTGAAACAAAAAAAATTAAACTCAACGATTAGCAGTTAGCACATTATAACTTGGCATCGGTGCGTACCTGTTTTTGGTAATCCTCCTCTAACCTAGTGATATCCTGACAAATTCCTTCATCATCTGTTCGTGACGTTCCGGACTTGAAAAATAAAAGTGAAAAAAATAAGTATTACATAGACAAACTAAAGATTTCACAGTAAGTCAATAACACAGAACATCTTGAATTAAATTCATTAGGTCTACTGGTCAGCAGACAATTGGACGGACTATAGACACAACAGAATAGTTTTATCAAATCTGATATTTAACATGGTTCAAGAATGATGAGATCTCATGAAAAATAGCAGAGAAGTTCTTAGAAAGGTAACATACATCTGGTTCTGGGGCAATTCCAATGCTTTTAAGCTCCAAGAGAAGCTTTTCATTCAAATCCAAGGTATTGTATTCCAACCCTGAACAGGTCAAGGTAGGCTGGCTTGAATTCAAGTCAGGAGATGAAATATCATTTTCTGTATCAACATGTTTTCGCTTCCCAGTTATCCTATAACCGTTGTAAGCAGAATGACATGCAAACTGATCATTAGCTCGTAGGTAGGGATCCAAACTGCTCAGTTCCAACTCCTCATCTGCCTCAAATTCCTTATCACACACATCAAACTTGTAATCTTCATTTTCACTACCACGCTCCTCTGAAATTAAAGCAGATATCATCCTTTGACTGAGGGGAATTACATTACGATCTCCTTTAGATAGTTGTAACTGTTCTGTAACAATTCCAGCACCCCTTTCAGCACCATGTCCAATATCGCTTTCACATCTAGCCAACCCAAATCCATTAACAACAGCTTCACAATCATCTATATTTGAAGGTACTGGAGTTGGCATCAATGGGCTTGATTCAATATTTGTCTGAAATATGAACGAGTTATTAAAGAAATTTGAATCAATTATTCCTATGACAGGTATGTCCAAGAAATTCAGATCAATCAAATAATGCTATAATCAAAAGTAATAACTTAAAACAATTTATACAAGACTGGAGGAGTTTTTTTAATATATATCAAATTGTGAAGAAAAAAAAATATAAGGAATAAACATAATACAACAAATAACATGATCCACATGGTTTTTATAACATCAGGACCTACAGTAAAAAAAAATCTAACTCTTGAATAATCAACGAAAGGTTGCATCAGTGCTATTTATTATGGATAACAACAAATCTGAAGCATTTTGAACTGAACATAAGTGTGAAGAGAACCTTGCTGACCAATGATCCAACACAAACTCTTAATAAAGAAAAATCGCAAAGTAATCATGATTCATAAACACTAAAAAGGTAAAGATTAATACCTGTTGTTTCCAGTAAGTAATATCCTCCTCAGTTATCAAACTGAAGAAAGACTCCATCTGCCTCCAGAATTGGGTAGGAAAAGCATGAGCTGCAGTAATTAAAAAAATTCAGAACTACTCCATCACATAAAAAGTATATTTAGGCAACACATTTAGATAGAATTTAGTAAGATTGTTACCAGAGCTGATAACACCCTTTACAGCAGCCAATAGCTCTGCTTGTCCATCATCTGACCCAAAAACCAAAAGCAAATAATGATATACTTGTATTAAAATTGAACAATTGAGCTCACTAGTCTTTTCTGGAAAGTTAAACTAGTACCAAGAATATCTGCTGATGCATTAAGAGCTGTATGCTTTTGACGTGCATATGCCTTACGATCAGAAAGTTTCCTAGTTGGTGGACGACCTGCCCTGCTGCATGGATTTCATAGAATAAGGTTTTAATCTGTATGCTCAAACAAATTGAAAAACAACCTGGGACTTGGTTATATAAGCTTAAAAATGATATTTCATGATAGTTTTTTTCTATCACTTTAGCTTTTGCGAAACCACTGAAACAGCTCTTTTATGTTTTTTCGAAAAAACTTACATAATTCTCATGAATTTTTTTAACACAACTTATATTAAAAAATTATTTATCTTTAAAAGTAGCATAAAGAATGGGCCCTAAAGAAATAGATTTAGAGAGAAGAATTTTAACCTTTCACTCTTCTCAAATCCTTGTCTTGAACTTCTAAGTTGCTTTATGTTTCCGAGCTTCTCTGATGACTTTGGCATCAGTGACCTTGTGGCAGGAGAATTGCGCCCTGTCCTCCCTTGCCTCCGAACCCCATCTCCAGGCTCGTTCCCGGAGGCAAATTTACCTTTTCTTGTTGGAAGGACCGAGTTAGAAACCTTTTGAACACTTTGTCCAGCTTTATGATCTATCTCTTCTGGCTTCCTTCCCTTCTCTTTAGATTTAATCTCAGCCACCCCTGACTCTTCACTTTCAGATAAGGCAGCTGAAGATACAGATTCCCCTTTTGATTTGATTTGCTGAGGAGAACTGCCAGTCAAACGTTTGGGAAATCCCAACCCAAGATCATTGCCAGTCACATCAGATACAGAATCCAAAGCAGGGGAATCGTCATTACTTGAAGTAACAGGCACCAAATTTGTTCTTCTGGCAGTGCGGGAGCTCTTTTGCGGCCTCTGCCATTTGACAACAGGTGGGGAAGATGATCGTGCTGATGCCGCACGTTTGCGATTGGTAGTGCCAGCACCAGCAGGGGGCTTGGGGCTACCATGAGACAGTTCCCCATCATTGGGAACCGCTGTTTTGTGGACAACTGGAGACAACTTCGGGGCAACTCCCGAACCTGATCGTGGTGCCCGAATAGTATTAATTTTTGCACTTGAATTAGGACTAGCTGAATTATATTCATCACGAACAGTTGCCCTGGGTATAGAACAAATAAAACGTCTAAATCAATTAAAGAATATTTTTTATGAAATTATAATTTTATTAAGTCAGAGAGAAGAATGCAAAGTTAAAGGAAGATAAGCAATCGTCCTTTAAGAAAGAGAAAAGAAAAATAATCGAGGAATAATAAACACCACCTTAGTAAAGATACCAAATCCCTCAACATATTTGTAAGGGATACCCTTTTAAAAAGATCAAGTGCTTTACACCATACAAAAGCCAAACACTGTTTTGTATAACAATTTTTAGTTTTTAAAAAATAGATAAAGAAAAGCCTGTTTGCTAAAAACTGTTAAAACAGTTCTTATCTACGGTTTTAAAACTAAAATCCCAAAACATTTCAGAGATGTTTTCTGTTTTTGTTTTTAGTTTTCAATTCACAGGTCTTTCAACAATGCAAAACATCTCGTTCAAACTGTTCTTTTCTTTTCTTCTTCTGACAAACAGGTTTTGAAAATTGTTTTTGAAAATGATTTTTGAATTCAGAAAACTAAGAAGGGAATCAAACAACCCCAATATTGTCACAAAACACCTATTAAATTATCGATTTACGATTACAAAATAAATGTCACAATAAATCACAATCCATGGGAACTAATAACACATGGAGGGAGCAAATGAACAACCCAACCATAACAAGAGAAAAGGAGAAAGCAACATGAACAAATAAAAAAATATTGCCAAGCAAAAAAAAGAAAACTTTCTTCTCAAAAGTAAGAAATCATAAGCAGAAGAAAAGGTCACCATAGCGTGCTTACTTGTTAACAGCTCTGAAATTCACCCTTTCCTTGTCTGAATGGACAGTACGATCCCGCCTCTCATTGACAGCAGAATTGTTGTCCAGATCAATTTTAGGGGTAGAGACGCGTATCCCCAACCCAGTTTGTTGAGAGATGGCGTCTGGTTTTCCAGCTCCGACAGATCCATTAGAAACTCCTGGCCTAGACAAATATACGGGGAAGTATCAAATTTATAGCCTATATCATAGAAAGATAAACAGGAATTATATAAAAAAGAACAAAAGAAAAAGACTAGTTACACAATATCTTCCATCGACAATCCTTAAGATCAGAGATAACTATGCAGAATCCCTCACAACAATATTCTCTGTACTTTAGCTATAGATGGGTTTGAAGCCTTACAGCACCCTTATATATATATGAACAGCAAGCGCCAACGAATCTTTTATTTATTTAATTTCCTATTATCCATATATTGCATAATATACATAAAAGGCAGGGAATTAATATTAGGATTGGAATGACACGTGGTTGTTATCCTTACGCATAAAAGGTAAATCATATTATGTGATGTATCTTCTGTGATTCATGTTTTGTGATGTATCTAATGTGATTATATTAATCTGAGGTATCTTTTGCAATTTAGCATCTTATTATCTAGCATTAATGAGTACCGAACCAGTAACAAATTACCAAAATGAAATAATGATAGTTAAGAAACTTGTAATTTAAAATTTACAAATGCAAAGAACAATGTTCATTTAAAGTTGAGTACACACATTGCACATTGTTATACTGAGTCTTTTTTTTTTCGGGGGGAGGGGGGGGGTTTTATCCATTGCAGGGATCGATCCCTGCAGCTGCACTTGCATGTCCCTCAGGTCTTACCACTTGAGCTACCCTTCGGGGACTGTTATATTGAGCCTAAACCACCACCACAACAACCAAGACCTTTTGCACTAGGAGGGGGAGGGTACATAGATAATTTGACGCCACAATGGCATCCCATGCATTAAGTTAAAAGATTGACCATATAACTCTAAATCACTCTTAACGATTCGGCCTATATTTTCCTTGGTCTACCAGTGCTTCTACAATTATTCGCCACACACGTCAAACCACCTAAGATGAGACTCCTACATCTTTTTTACAATGGGAGCTATCCCAATTGTCTCTCTAATGATTCTGTTCCTAATTCTGTCTTATCTATTAAGTCTAAACCACAAATTGACAAATATTATTGACATAAATCGATCAACTAATTGCACTATTTATTGAATCTACATATTGCCATGAAATCATTGAAGCTTTCTCCTCGACTTAAGTTCCGAAGTAAATAATAATCTTACATAGATAACGAGGCACACAATTCATTGCTACATAAATAAATGAATGTAAAATGTAAAGAAATAGATATTCCCATTATATGTGTCATGTGTATCACACTATTTTCTAAATCTTCAAAGATTATACTGTTTGTTCTGTTTTTAATTTTCTTTTCAAACAATAAAGACAGTTAATTTATTTATCATTTTGCTAACTAATACTTCATTTGTTCATTATAATGAAGCGAGATGGCATAGATAAGCTAATTATTTGTCTAAGATAGTATAAATGCATACAGATACATCCATACCTGAAAGAATGAGAATCACTACTCAATTTCGACCGAGAATCAGTAGTTAGTCTTTGTTGAATTCCTTGTTTAGTTTCCTGGAAAATATTAACAGGTTTTGTCAATGCTGGACTTGAAGATCCATCCGGTTTGATGCCAGAACGCTTCTTCTTCATTTTTGACTTTTCCCAACCATCACCTCCAATCGGTAAAGTTCGTTCCTCACCCTGGACCGCGCCATTATTGACAACCCGTAGCATTTCTTTATCTCTGTCTACAGTCCCAGATGGCCTGACAAGAGAAGTAGTCCGCACATCCATCTAATTTATCAAACCCAAGTCAGTTTTGCTCAATAGATTTTAAAGCATACCCAGTTAATCTGAAATCTGAGTCTCAATATAAACATAGAACAACTAAAAACAAAGTTATCAAGCCACAAGACATTCTCACATGATTTGCTTGACCAGAAAAACTGTAAGCCAAATAGAATACTCTGTAGTTTGGCAATTTCATATAATCAATCAAACAACACACAAAAAAGACATAAGAATTCATGAAAGACATAGATACAACCTTAATGGTGGAAGACAATTTACATAATAAACATACATACGGAAGGATTTCATCATAGATTTCTACACAATAGGCAGTATACCTCCACAAGAGAACCTGAGTGAAAGCATTCTATTAGGAAACTTTAGGAAAGAAAAACTTAAAACAGGCTTCCCATTCACACAACGATATAAGGAACACTTTGAAATTTACAACAATCTGTGTATATATAGCTATGTACTATTTAAAACCATGTAGTATTAAGTATTAACATGATAACAGCAAGAAACAAAAATGAGTAGCATTAAGAGGCATAAAAAGATGAGAAAATTTGTGTTAATACCCGCAAATAAACTCAATAGAAAGTAAAGACACATACCTTTATATCAACCAAAGAAGTTCTAGTGCGCTTGTTTGGGACAACAGTTTTGGTTCTTTCTTCTAACTTTTGCTGCTCGTGTTCAAAACCACCTGTGACAGGATGACCTTGAACTCCAACCTTACTTATGCTCGGCCCCAAGACAGACCGATCACTTAACATGAAACTAGAACGGTCAGTAGAAAAACTTTCGGCCCGAGATCTCTTCTTTGAAGTTATATTTGGGAAATCTTTGTTGAATCTAGATAAGGCTTCACTGAACATTTTAGCACGCTCCCTGTTGAGTTATACAATGTTATTAAACAACTCTCACTTTATTGCAAGTAGCAAAACATACAAAGAACTACCTTGCCCTTCTAAAGTTTGCGTGTAAACCATCCCTGAGTCGTTTGATATCTTCTGGTGCTGGGGATGGCAATTGCTTGCCTTTTACAGAACTAGAAGCAGATTCATCAGGTGAAACTCCAAAAGCAGCACTGACATGTCGTTTATAATCTGTTTGACGATTAGACTTATGCTCTGGAGCTACCAACTTTTGATCGAAACGCACACAATTGAAGAAGCTCATTACATCCCCTTGTGTTGCTGAAGAACTGCTTCTAGACATGTTTGGAAGAGTCGACAGATTTGGATTTTCTATGCTTTCACGAAAGCTACCCGATCTATCTAAGGAACCAGCTACGTGGGATCCACGCAGCCCAGTGTACAATGGTCTATCTGGGCTTCTGGAAGATAGATCAAACTTGGCGGATGTTGCCATTGCACTAATTCCAGCACATTCTTATAGCGAAAAATATAGAACAGAGAGTGGTGCATGACAAAGACGTGGTGCTATAGCACATAAAGGGCAAATGCAAATTCCAAGGGAACAATTGGATAATCTACCTGAAAGGATCAAAATAATAACACAGAAAAATCAAACTCATGGCTGTGATATAGATATTCATGCGCATACTAAACATAAAGGCTTGGGATTCAGCCCCATATGGGACCTTGTCCTCATTCTTGTATGACAACAGTGTCAGCTCTCATCATAGAGTACTACTTCAAGTTTAAATTTAATCACCACAAGAAAATCAACAGACAACAGACAAGCAAGCTCATCTCAACACTCAAGCAAGTCATATTGATTGACCCCATAATCAATCAATGCACAACTAAACTTGTCTTATGGAAGTCTAATAACTACATACAGAAATGCAATTCGATTGGCATAAATGCTCGATAATGCATCTAGATGAAATCTAAATTATATTGACAAATAATAACAACTCTATGCAATCCAATTACTACAGAAAGTTCATAACATACCTTCTCCACTTCAAACACTAATTGCTGCAACTACCAAGTTACCATCTGAACTTCAAACACAAATCTTGACCTCATTAACTACACTTCATCATCATATTCCTGCTCCTATATTAACATTTGCTTATGCCTCCATTTCCTAAGTTTCCTTTTGCTCAAAGAATGTTTTTTTCATTTCAAATTTTACTACATAAATTGTTCTGATAATAACCATATTATAAAAAATAAAAAAACTAAAATGGAAAAACATGCAGCTATCAACAACAACATTGAACATAACTTCTCTAACTCATGTTCTGACAAAACCAAGCATAAAGACACTATTTTTCCTCTACAACCTCAATTTTAGTTCGTTAGAAAGTTCATAAAAAAAATAAAACAGATACAGAGAGGAGTAAGAACATACAGAAACCCTAAATTTCAAATCAATACATAAAAATGAAAAATTGAAATTAGGAACTACCTTGAAAACGCGGAAAAGCAATAAAAATCCCAAAATCAAAACCCTAGAAGTTGAATTAAACAGCAAAATCAAATTTTGTGATGCGCAGAAACAATGATATACCTTGAATCTTGAAATGGTGTTGCGAATTTGGGAAAATTGGGGGGAAAAAATCGAAACAGCGTGGGAGAATTTGATATTGCTCGGAGCTCCAAATCCTACGAAGCCATGGTGGGCGAAGAGGCTCTGAGGGTGTTTTGATCGGCAATGTATTGGCCAGAGTTGATATTACGGTTTTGCCCATGGCTCTGTATTTTTGGGACATGAGGATCCAAGTGTAATTAGGGGTGTTTTGGTCAGGACGGTGATTATACAAATGTACTGGCATTCTTACATGTGATTATACATCAATGATCAATAATGTACTGTAAATATGTGTTTTTTAGGACAATAATGTACTGTAAGTCTGTAAATATTCTTACTCTTTTTGTGTGTGTGTTATCCTCTAGCTTTTTTTTTTTAGCATTAATCTTTAGGATGAAGATAAGAATATAAAATGTAATTAAAAAAAGATAAGAATAAAAAAGAAAAGTTTCCAGTAAATATTTTTTAAAAGAAAAAAAAAATCGTTTATTGCATTTGTATTTCTAATGTATTTTTTTAATACAATAAACATTTCCTTTTTAATAAGTATTTCGTTAATATAACTTTGAATATTATCCTTAAGTTAATATTTTATTTAATAAATATATAATAAAGTATTTTTTGTTATGATATTTTTATATGGTCAAAGTAATTTGATAAAGAAAGTTAAATAATGGACATATTGCATTAATTGCAATAATTAAGTGCTTTTATAATTTACTATTTTTGGGAATTTATATAATATTTATATATGGAAAAAACTTAAAAAAATATTTTTAAAGTTAATAATTTATTTCAAAATAATAATTTAATATTTTTGTTAATTTATATAATACGTATATATGGGAAAACCTTAGATGTAATAAGTATATAATACGTACATTTCTATCAAATTCAACCACTAACAAGTGGATTTTTTTCCAACTGGATTTAATTTTTAATAATAAAAGGAATTATAATTATTGAATTAAATTTAATAAGTATTTTAGGTTATATTTTAAATTACATGAAAAAATTAAAATAATAATGAATATAATAAGTAAAAATAAAATTGACTTGACCTTCACATTAATAACAATTAATATTAGTTATTTATTAATAACATTTTATATTATCTACCTAAGATAATTGTAAAGATTTCAATTTGTCATTATTAATGACAACTTAAGAAAATCATTAAAAATAATTAATAAATTAAAAGTAAAATTGACTTGACCTTCACATTATTAAAAATATTAGTTAGACATTAATAACATTTTATAGTATTCCTTACATTAATTACTAATTGCAAACTTTTTCAATTTCTCATATCAATTGTAATTTGAGGAAATATAATAATAAGTAAATACTATATATTTATTAAATATACATTATTTTAAATAGTAATACTAAATTAATTTACTATAATATATGATCCTATAAGAAATATTTTTTTGTAGTTATTGCAATATATGTAAATTACTAATATTATAAAATATAATTATATAATTTTTATTAGCGTGAAGGTCAAGTCAATTTAACTTTAAAAACTCATCATTTTTTTAATTTTTTTTTCTTAAGTGTTCATTAGTAATTACAATTACAATTTAAAAAATATTAATTATTTTTAAATATGAGAAATTGCTTTTTTAACATAATTTTGTTTTGAAAGATAAATATTATATATTAATATCCACAAAAATCCCCTAAGGACAGCACCCTTAGGGAGCGAGGATAACCCCAATAATAATGAGGCATCTCGACGAACAAAAGAAAATCCCTCTAAGCCGAAAAACCCCCAACCAGGACCTAGGAACAAAGGCAAACATCGGGCTAACAAACAAACCAGTCGCCAAGGGTACAAGCCAAAAAGAAAACCCTAAGACTGCACAAACATAAGCCGAGATAAACATACAAAAATCAAGTCTTGAAATTTTCCTCGTATACCTTTTCCAAACATTGAATAGCCTCTACGTCATTTCTCTCAAACTCTAGTCCCAAGACTTTGCCAACAAGCCACGACTTTTTTCGCACGCGTGAAGTAACGTCCACCGCTAACAGGATTAGAGGCCGACGACGTCCAGGGCAAAGAGGTGAAAGCTACCTCCAAGTCATCTCGCACTTCCTCACAAGCCGGGGTCGAGCAAGGGTTCTCTGGCAAGAAGAGAGAGCATTTTTAGGACGCCCACGCCGACGGGGTTGTTGAACTTGCTCCTCAATGGAAAAAAAAAACCCTCCTCAAGCGCAGAACCAGCGTCCTCCATCCCCCATCAGAAGGATTCAAAGCCGAGGGAAGAGGAGACACTAGCAGAACCAGCGGGCCTTCTGAAAGCAGAGATGCTTCAACTGCATCTGCACCAGAACCTGAGGTGACCAAATCAAAAGACTTGGTGCTCTCCAAAAGCCTATACCCACACCTCAAACCGTAGAAAACAGATTCAAGAGAGGGATGGTTCTCGGAACAACCAAACTTTCAATGCCCAAAGTAACCGACAGGAGAGAAGGAGCGGCAAATAAGTTAAATTGAAGATCAGAGGAGAGGTTTATGTTCCATCTTCCAGCCAAGGGACCATGGAGAAGGAAAGAAAGGCCATTCTTCCAAAACCCCCGCAAGCCTAAAAAAGTTGCAATAGAGTTAACACCACCCTGCACTTCCTCCGCACCTTCCGCCTCTACAGCATCTAAACCATCTCTGGACCAACGCTCCTTGCGAGCCAAACCCAGGACCAGACAATCATTAACGTCGCCACCTCTTCCTTCTACTTCTCTCGCTTCACCAGCCAAACCGAAACCGAAATCTGAAATTTCTGGAAAGAGGAACTTATCCGGAACTCTTGAAACCTTATCGGCTAAACCCCCAACACCATCGTGCATCCTTAACTCATCCTCAGAAAGAAAGAAAAAAAGACAAGACGTTATCCTTCCTATGCCCAAAGACAACATTTCGTCAAGAAAGAAGAGTTGGGTGAGAGTTACCAACCTTCCATTGTTGAACAGAAGCAGAGAGTCGCTTCCCATGGTCATAAACGGTCTGAGACCCCAAACCAACATTGCATGAAATTGAACCGCCTACCCGAGGGAACCCAGCCATGGAAACCGATAGAGAAGCATTCCCCAGCTTAAACCCATCAAGACCCTGAATCGCCTTCAGCGCCTGTTCTCAAAACCCAAATCGAACAAAGCCAAAACGAAAAATTCTTCCAATCTTTCTCTGTCGTTGGACAAAGAGGTTGATAACCTCGCCAAACTTCGAGCAGATATCACAGAGATGAAGATAACCAATCTTCTCTTCGATTCCATCGATGAACACCGAAAAGCACTTCCTCCCTCTGTCGTGGCTTCCACCCGATCCACCATCAGCTTCGTCGTCCAGCTCTCCGTCGTCCGCCTCGCCATCCCATTGCCTTCGCCACGAGCAGTCGTCGAGCCCTTCCGATTCACCGTCGCCGTCCTCGAATCGCCTGACCCATAAACCCTAGCAAAGGGGTTCAAAAACATTTTTGTTTTTTTACATAATTAATATAACAAATTTTTTATTAATAAATAATTAGTATTATCATTAATGTATAGGCCAAGTCAATTTTACTTAGTATATATATTGACTGATATTGAGTAAATTGCATTATCCTCCCCTAAGGTTGTAATATTGCATACACCTCTCCCGCTCTTATTTAAAAAGACACATATTATTAGAGCTCGTTTGGTATGCGGTATAGTATAAGGACTGATAGTATTAGGCCTGATTGTATTAGGTCTGATAAAATTTTAATATTATACAACGTTTGATCATACATTGTATAACTTATCATTTCGTTTAAATTAATATAAACCTATGTTTCGTAAAATGCTTAATAATGATATATATTTAAAAATTAAGATGGTGTTAGTGGGTGGTAGAGATAGTGGTGACGGTCGAGGTGGCTGCGATAATGGGACACGGTTCTTTTGGTGGTGGTTGTAGAGGTGACAACGATGATATTGAGTGGTGGTTAGGGTGGCAGCGACAGTCGTGTTGGAAGAAATGGTGATGATGGAAGTGACAACAGTGGAGGGAGGTGGTAATGGAAAAGGGTTGTGGTAGCGGTAGTGGTGGTTTAGGTGGCGGCGGTGGTGTTGGAAGTGATGGTGATGATGGTGGTGGAGGGTGGTGGTTGTGGCAGTCGTGGTGGTGGTGGGGCATGGCAGTATCTAGTGGTTGTAGTGATGACAATGATGGTTGAGGTGGTGGAGGCGGTGGCAGTGGTGGTGGGAGGTGGCAGTGGGGATAGCGATGACAACAACGACAGTGGTGGCAGCGGCAGTGGTGGCGGCGAAGGAGGTGATGGAGGTAGCGGCAGAGAGTGGTGGTAGCAATGGTGGAGGGTGGTGTCGTGGCTATAGTGGAGAGTTGTGGTGGTGACTTATACATCACACTCTTATCATGTTTTATCCATCATCTATAAAGTTGATTAAATAATCCATCATTTTAATGTATAACAGAGGATTGATGTATATGCTTATACAATACAATATTAGCACCAAACAATGAACATAATGTATTGTATAATCTTATACTATCATGCCTAATACGAAAATTTAAAAAGGATAGGATAACTTGTTCTATTTAGCCGCGAAGCTGAGGATTAGTGTGGTTTCCATGTAAAATTTAAAAAGTGCAGCAAACATCGAATGAGTCTGATGAATCCAATAAAACTTGACGTGGATATATTTCAACTTTCATGTAAAAACCAGAAAATAAAAATTCATAAATCAGAACAAAGTTGCCATTGATACCACTCAGTCACTCAGATTTTGTGTTGTGTCAACATTACATTATCATAATCATAACAAACTGAACTGCATTCAGGAAAAGGGTCAGAATTTGCCACAGGTGATGGCACATATCTTCTAAGGTGACAGAGTGACAAGTTTAGAAATACCTGTTTGGCTTCAAAACTTTCACATATATGACTACCAGCAGAGCTGCAAGTGAACCAATCCTCAAGGTACACAAATATCTCTGTACACTAAGTGCATGTTTGAAAATCTTTCTACAATTAATTCTACACCCAAAATCAATTCTAGGAAGAAGCTTATCAATTCTAGGGAGAATTTTTCTGTGAGTAGCTTCTGGATGTCAAAATTGATTCTGAAGAAAAATAAGCTGATCCTAACATGCTGTAAATTCTGCAATATAGGTGGCTGTAGGCACTGAAAGTAAGGCAAGGCCAGTTGAAAATTTAGCAGGCTTATCCACCATCATCACAGAATGTATAATACATACATGAAACAAAAGTCGGGTCACTCTTCACAAGCAAAAAGTCATTCCCATAGGGTGGTGCAACCATCATCCATGCTTTCTGTATTGTGCATTGAGTATCAGGTGGAATAATTGATTGCAGAATCACCTAGAAAAGCATGTGTCGGTTAGAAAAGTTTAACTAAATACACAGGGCAGTAGTAATTCTATTCAAAGCAAGGTTCCATTACTGTGAGAGGAGGATTCAACTGATGAGGGCCTCTGTGTTGTTGACAAGCTCCCTTTATCTGGATGATATCAAATTGAATATTTGTTAGTTATAAGCCTAGATAGAAAAATATGTGAAAAGTGAAACATATTATGCTACTTCCTATGCATAAAATGCCATTTGAAGTTATCATTGTCCTTAACTCAAAACTATTGGAATTTGGAAAAGAAAAAGCGCAACAGGACATGATAAAGGAGATGACTAGTAAAATATTATGCTTTAGGAGAAAAAATACCTACCAGTAGAAAGATTCATCCCCTTGATAGCAGCAAAATTCTTATATGTATAGCCAACAAAACTGAGATCTTGAGGAGTTAAGAGCTTCTGTGGACAAAGAGGATACAATAAAATGTAAAGGAGTTTCAGAACATCACAACATCGATCATCATATATTTAGCCTGGAAAAAATTGGTGTCAGGGTAAACAACTATGTTAAGGTCTCACATTGGTCATAGATATATGACCAAATAAGTCCTTATAAAGGATAAAACAGTCATCACCCCTGAGCGCTTCTGGGCTAGAGTTAGGCCTAACTCGAATTCTGAGGTACTAGAATTAACAGAAAGGCACATAAGGCCAATGGATTTTTACCAATCCATCAACCTTCAAAATATACCACACAAAACATTGAGATGTATTACCACCCTTTGGAATCTGAACATCATTACGATTTTGTATTGGAAGTTTGGAACTATATGTTTTGTGAGTTCAATGGAGACATTTCATTCATGCAATTTTTCTTACAGGATAAGGACTTGAGTATTTACAGATTTCAAGATGGAGGACATGAAGATTTTTATAATGGTTTATATATTCTAAAATAGACGAAATTCCCACCTCGAATTGGATAATTGATAAAAAAGAACAACCAGGGAAAGTTAATTGACTATTGCCTGACAACTCTTATTGTTCCTTCAAGTAAATAGAGCCCTACCTTTCTCAGTTGGCCAGATCCAGATCTGCTTGGTTTTGGTTGTTCAACCTATTAACACAATTACAATCATGTCATGATTCAAGCTCATTAAAAAGTAATCAAACCAGGTAAAAGCAAAAGATATGAAAATCCATGAACATAAAACTCTAGTTTTAACTCGGTAAGTCGTACAAGTTTACGATAACAAAATCGATTTACATCGCATGTAAACTCGTTTTCTGATAAACTCAAGTGAACTAGGATAAAATCGGGTAAACCCGCGAGTTCGCTGAGTTTACGAGTTCAACAAGAAATGGAGAAAAACCCAAATTTTACTAAATTAACATCATTTCATGACACTGATGCAATGTTACTTTTATTCTTTACAAAGCTCTCTCTCTCTCTCTCTCTCTCTCTATCTTGTGTATTTTTTCCTCTAATATTTATTTGCCTGCTGCACACAGAATGAGCTGCTGGAGTATTACTAAAATTGTCTACAAATCCCTTGATTTTGAATCTTTATGGTATATAAATTCTATTTACAATAATACTCAACACAGACAAAGATAAATTTGGATTTGTAAAATAACTAGAAACAATTTTGAGGTTCTTTGATCATCAAGGGAAGAAATAGACTCTACAAATAATGCATTAGTCATTATAAGCCAACCACTTCTGCATCTAATGGTTTCCCCTTCTCTTGCTATGAAAAAGCTGTAAGGTCAAGGATGGAGTTTATAGAAGTCATGGATAAGAAACACATCATAGATGTCAGCAAAAGTGGGCCAACCAATCAAAAAAGAAGATTTCATAGACCATAATATCTTATACCTCATCAAATTTCATAAAATTCTGAGTGTCAAGCTCCCCATTGACTTGTGGTTTGAATGCTGCCTCGGTTTCATAGAGCCTGTCCCACGCGATATCTTTAAACCAAGGATGAGCCTGGACAATAAGAACCAGTGGTATTATCAGGGAATATTGTGAACTGTGATTAATATGAATGCATTTTAGGGGGAAATAGAGAGAAAGAAAACCACATTTTACACACTTTAATTTCATCTGCCCCTCCGGTTCCAAGCCTATGTTGAACGCCACAAAGCAACCTGCATATTAGATCCTTTGCTTCAGGCGTCAATCTTGCCTCATCTGGAAATTTTAAATGATTCTTCCAGTGCACAATCTGAAGACACTCGTCATCAAGGCAAAAAAGTTGAACATTATTCACGCCATTATTTTCAGTTTTGTTGAAAAAAATAAGGTACTAAGTGCTAATAACTTCTAGTTTGGATTATAATGAGGACAAGGAGATAAACGAATAACTATCAGAGAAATTAGAAGGGAGAAATTAAGCAACAGTTTCAAAGTCAACACATAATAGACGTCAAAATGAACCATGGGTAAATTATGCTGCCCAAAAATAAAGCACCAGGAAGACAAAGCACTATTAGTTGAAAATAAGCCTTGAATTCTTGGGGTGTTTGTTGGGGTTGTAATATGCATATCTTGCTGGTGGGTTTGTGAGTGTGAAGGTTTTTATTTGGTTTTGGGTTTGTTGGCTCGATGTTCCTGTATCCTGGGTTTTTGTTTGTTTGTTTTGGATGGTTCTTAAGTTGGTCTGTACTGTTGGAGTTTGGTTTGGCACAATCTTAAAAGATTGTGCTTATATTAATGAATTCCCCTTTAGCTTTCAAAAATAAAAATGGCTTGAATTCTCTAAAGTCCATTCAATAGTTAAATCACACAAGACAAGGGAAATAAGAACTTTCCAAGAGAAACATGTTTTTTACGTATGTAGTTTCCTCAGAATTTAATTAATTTGAAGATTATGATTCACCAACCAAAGCAATTAAAAAGAAAGCAGTCACTGCCAAAGAATCAGTTATTTAGCATATGATAATTACCTTTCTTTTGCTAGAAAAATAGCAAGTTTTGTTACGTCCAATTTTACATTTATCTCATAAATCATGACTTAAGGACATTAGACTAAAATAATTTCCAGTTAAATTGAATCCGAAAAATTTGCTATATCACCCTTATGAAATTCTATAGTAGGAGGAATGAGACTAATCCTATATAAGCAAAATTTTATTGCTTGGTCAAGGGTCGCGAGAATTATAGTCTATTAACATATTCAGAGGCCCCAAAAGAAGAGTTTAAGGGGGGAAGAAGGAGAACAAAAAGAGAAAACCTTTCTGCATGTTGTTACAGGATCATCAGAGTAAAATGGGGGATAACCAACAAGCATCTCATACATTATTGCACCAAGAGACCACCTGCAGCATTTCAGAACACATGTCAGAAGCATGAAAGATATTTCATTTCAGAAACGGCATCACTTTTGGTCTTGCATAATATATATCAACATAGGACATGAGCAGCATTTTTCTTTTCAGGTAAATAATAATCCATGCCAGAAATTTTCAGCCTCAAACTGGCTACATAATAATATATGCTCTCAAATTTTCAGCCTCAAACTGGCTACATAATAATATATGCTCTCAAATTTTCAGCTAGCGCAACCTAATGGGTTTCATTGATTGCACTCTGGTTTGACTTTCTTCTTGTTCACCTATGCTAGTGCTACATCAGCCTAAAGGTATAGTATGTGACCTATTCCAGAACAAGGCATTCTATGACCTCTAATGTCTGGACAGAAAACATGTGCATGATATGATACATAGTGTTCATGTCCAATAACTTAGAACCTTGAGATTTTCTGCCACTTTTAATCACTGAAGCTTAAAAAAAATAGCAAGTTATCATCTGCAATCATTTCAAAATGACCGAACTGCGAAAAATAGAAAATGGGCAGATGAAATTCACGCAACAGCAAATAACAGAAGAAAAATCAACAAACCAGTCGCACTCCACACCATAACCCTTTTTCAGTAACACTTCTGGAGCAATGTAGTCTGGAGTTCCAACAGTAGAAAATGCCTGCCATGAAATGAGTAAATAATAAGCTGGGGACGGATATGCATGCAAGCAGATAGAAACATGTTCAACGTGGTCAAATATAATCAAAATCAACATTTCACGCACTAATAAGACAATTCATGATTATTACACAAATTAACCTACCAACAAATTAATTGAATAAGAAAATGAACAGGAGTCTTCTATGTAGTATAGAACTAAGAATTTTACCACAATGCATAATATGTGAATGCAAAATAAACTATTACAAATCCTCATCCTTTTATCAATCATCAATATAAATGACATATTGACTAAATTGTCCAAGATTGATGCAACATAGAGTACATGTTTAAGTACCTCCAGGTTAAATAAGCTATCATCTTGTGCAAAGATCAATTACATAGTTCTACTATGAATTTGCAAAAAATCAGAAATAAGAACCAGGCACGATAGAAATACAGTTTCTAATTGTAGATAGAAAGCAAATTACCAACTTCCTCCTGTTTATTTGCCAATGTTGAAGTTGTTCAAAGGGACTTTTCCAGCGCCTACCACCTTGGCCATTTTGGCAGGCTCCATCAGCATCCATGGTATCATTCAAGTTTTTGTCATCATCCAATATTTCATTTTCATTTATAGATGAAAGATTCGAGCAGTCAAGTGGCTTGCAAAGACCAAAATCAGACAGTTTCATATGACCGTTTTTGTCCAATAGAAGGTTGTCTGGTTTTATATCCCTAAGGGAAAACAAAAAGAAACTTGTAATTGCAAAATATGGTTTATCAGATCAGGACCATAATGCAGTTTAAGATGTAACGATACCAACCGATGAATGTAGTTGTGTTTATGAATAGACTCTATGGCTAAAACGCTTTGGGCAATGTAAAATCTAGCCACAGTTTCAGTCAAAGTTTCTTCCCTCATCAACAAAGTCATTATGTCACCTCCAGGTAAATATTCCATTATAAGATATAAGTGGTCTGCATCCTGAAAGGAGTAATACAGTTTCACGATGCAATCATTGGCAACTTCTGCAAGTACATTCCTTTCAGCTCTGACATGCTCAACCTGTGATGGAAATAAACTCAATGAATGAAAAATATTCAAATCAGACTCTGAAACTTAAAATACCATATCATAAAGAACTGTCCTATTTTTTCTAATAATAATTGAATAATGGAAGTAACAAACTTCAATACTATTAAGGAAAACATTAAAACTCACCTGTCCCCTACTAAGCATTTCAGACTTTTTCAATTTTTTCATGGCATAGATGTTACCCGATTTCTTCTCTCGACAGAGTCTTACCTGTGAAATCATATGGTATAAGATTTCACACAATTACACAGTATAGAGGTATACAAGCAAAAGTATAATGAGAATTCAAAACCATAAGATAACTTATGATTTGCATATATAACCAAAGATCAACTCAATCAATTGCAACTCAGAATTAAAAGGAAAGACATGAATATGGTAATGGGATGACAATTCAAGACAAAAGTCAGAGCAAAATCAAAAGTCATGTCAAACCACGAATTTGTACATTTAACCTGTCAGGAATCAGTAAGTTTTACTTCTAGCATCGATGATTAGCTGTTATATTTAGAGAATCCTGAATTTATTGGGACAGGAGAGATAAACATAAAAAATCCTAAGTTTTCACTGGAGAGCATAGTTTTTATTTGTCCACTCTTTTTATGACACTATGAATTCATCTCAGAAAAGATTTCTAAAACCAATACTTGACTATCCCATCACAATGATAATTGAAGGTTGTTACATCCTCAGTCACAACATTTCTGTCAGATAAGTATTAATTACTGATGGGTAGTTGAATGTTTTAAATTTTATTACTGATTTAGAGATATGTATAGGAGTGCGAGATTTTATTCAGAAATTAACACAGGAAAAATGTAAAAATAGTTACCTCTTTTGACTAGAAGAACCATGTGATAAGCATTTTATTATATTAGTATTTAGAAACATTTAATTGGGTATCATCCACACTCCAGATTCCCAACTTAATTTCAAAATCTTGTTTAAATGTCAATACAAAATAACAAAAGATGGCACTAATAATTATCTAACACGATTGTGCATATCCTACCTCTCCAAAGGCTCCCCTGCCTATGATGGATAGAAGGTCAAAATCCTCAACACATATTTTATGTCTTTTTAACCTTATATACTCGGTCTCCTTGCGCTCTAAATCTTTCAGTAGATCCATCTGTTCATCTTCCGGTACATGGGAAGACTCTAACTTCTTTTGTAGCACAGAACGCCTGTGAATGACAAAATCATGTTCAGTAGCCTACTTAGGTTTTAACTAACAGAAAAAAGTAAATCAGGATGACTAAATAAATGTTTCGGTTTCGGTCTCATCATTCAATGCATTACTACTTTAAGAAAAAATCAACCTCCACGAAAAATGAAGCTTCTCATAAAACTGCACCGTGTTATGTAATAACTGAAAGAGTTCCGCTAGTTGCCACGAGAAATGAATTAATGAACAGCGAGAATTATTAGGTGTCGAGTCATGAGGAAATTCCGGAGTTCAAAACCATACACACCCGGCGGTTATATTTTGAAAACTTGAGAGGACACGGTTTCTTGCGTTTCACGGGGAATATTGTCCGTAACACTGAGCATTTCCTCATAACTGAAATATTTTGTATGCGTGCAATGCTATGTACTTGTGTGTCTGCTTGTTGATGAATTAGGACTACCAAAATGCTATAAAACTCAAATTTTGTTTATGCCCTCTCAATAGATGCATGAACATTTTGTGGCACCACAGAGCTGGGGAAGAGGGTACAACTTAATTGTTCCTCAAACCCCAAATTTTATCATCAAAACCAGTTTATATAGAATTAATCAATGTTACTAAGCGTGCAGGGCGATCACACCGAAAAGATGTAATGATTTAACAAACAAAACAACCAAAGCTTCAACAATTTACACAAATAAAAGGGTAAACAAACTCACATTAATAAAATGAATACGGTATGTGATCATGGGCAAAAAATTAAAAACAGAGAAAAGAATAAGAGAAACTCCAACAAGACATTTCCATGGAACATCAAGCACCAAAACTGGAAAGAACTAAGAAGTCCCTAGGAACATGCAAACAGATCTTACCCACAAGTGAGAAATTTAAAAAAAAGTGTGGAAATTGAGAACAAAAAGTGTGCATGGTGTTTGTTTACCTCTCCTTGCGTTCTTGGATGTGCTTCATCTGAGACTTGTAATGGCTCTCAATGAATTTCTTAGCTGCAGCCACCCTCTCCATGGTCAAGCTTGAACCTATTTCGTCTCCATCCACCACCTCCTCCTCTTCACCAGCCACCTTATCATCCTCCTCCTTAACCTGCACAACCTCCTCTTCCTCCTCCTCCTCCTCCTCCTCTTCCTCCTTGTGATGATTCTCCATGGCCAAACCAAAACCCCCTCTCCTTTCCTTCCTCTGTTTTCTCTGTGGTTCGTGAATTTGGATGATTGTGATAACCAAACCAAACAAAAGGAGAGAGCCTCTAAAAAAAACACATGAAAGGGAGAGCTATGTGTCTCTCTCTATCTGGGTATCTGACATGTGTTGAGCAATGGTTGGGTACTTGGGTCTATTTTTTGGGTACATGTAGTTTGGACATGTGATCCTACGGTCTCTGATGTCGATGAATCCGAGGTCTATAACATGGGATTCAAAGTTCAGTGTTCCCAAACTCTTCTCTTGTCACCCTCTCGTGGGTACATCCGTACCATACACTTTATTCATACATGTTTGGATAAACAGTAAAAAATTGAGGTTAAAATTACCATAAACAAACACAAAAATAAAAATTAAGAGGAGTTATTTCATAATGTATCATTTATTGATTGATTGAGTTATAGTATTATTCACTTTCCATTTCTACAGTACTTTTCAACATCTTTTGATTTTTTGTCTTGATTCTTATCCTATATTGCTGTCTTATGATTCTTATCCTATTATACACTGATTTTTCTTTTGTCCATTTCCTTTTCTCTTAAGATACTTAGCGTGAAAGATAAATTTTTTAGAAATATCTCGCAGCTGATGTCATGCAGAATTTAATGATTGCACTTCCACTCACCAGCAAGAAAAATTAGGAAAAACAGAACATGTACAAGTTTTTTTCTTCTTCTTAATTTTAGCCTGGCGATGTAATTGTACATTGAAGGTAAATTATCTTTTGTGGTATACAAATTAATAATAAGTTCTCACAATATTTATATGAGTCTAATATATTAATGGCTATATTCTCTTCATTTTACAAGGACGGTATTCAGTACTTTGAAGGTTGGTCAGCTTCTAATTCCCATATACGGAATTGAGGAAGTTGAGTCAATTAAGATTTCATTATGAGGGTGACAAAGACAAATCTGATATCCAGTTTCTGGTGTGAAAAGTTGAATTTTGGGGCAGGGATTACACAGAATCTGCAGTGGTGCATGAATTGTCTAAGACTAAAAGCAAGAGTTCAAAACGCATCCCAAGACCACCAATATTCCAAATGCAAACACTCTTCAAAAATTCCATTGTCATTCTTTAAGTCCATGCTCTATGCAGAAACAACAGTTTTAAATTGCAGTTTGCAATCACAATTTCTAATTAAACGTAACGCACTTTGAAGTCGTAGCTAATGAAATCTTGAACATGCAAACAAACTAATCCTGGAGTACCTTTGCACCTGATGTAAGGGACAGCGTCACATGAGTCCCAGGTCCCAACATTGCTGACCCGACAAAAGTCAAAAGTCAAAATCTGTTTTCGTGTCAGACATAGCGGGACACAGCACAAGGTAGAAGAAGAATTGTCAATTGTCACGTAATCAATTTCAGGTCTAACATAATTCAACCAAAAATCTCTCTATGTACAATTTATAGTTAGTTGATTACATTATATTACACATGTTGTCCTTTTCTTATGCATTTTAATTTGACCAATATCAAAACATCTTATATTCTCTATTGAGTGACTATAACATTAACAAGCAAATAGAGCAAGAGCTACAAAAAACCAGTGCCAGCACGGCCATGGTGCAACAAATAGTGAGCTATTTGATCTCTAGCCTGCGCGGCTACGTTAGAGCGCACGCTTTTCTCGGCCACCATCTCATCGTCAAAAAGGTCAAACTTCCATTCCGGATCCATCTTTTCGCTCCTCATCTCACATATATTATGGAGAACACAGCAAGCTCCAAGTAGCACCGGCAAATCTTGGAGCTTGACCTCTGTTCTCTTCTGCAAACAAGCCCACCTACCTTTCAACCTGGCAAAAGCCTCCTTCGCGACCATTTGAATGTCCGCAACTTTTTCATTGAACGCGTGTTGTGTCCATGTAAGGTTCTGGTGAGTGTATGGCACCAGAACCCCATCCATGAGAGGGTGTCCGGAATTGCCAACAATCCAAACACCCTTTAAGCTCCCCCGGGTAGCTCTCTCGTATAAAGCGCTATTCTCGAGAACCTGATCATCGGGATATGAACCTGGATACCCAATGCACACGTCTCTGAAAACACCTTTAGCATCCACCACACCCTGGACCGTGATTGAGTAGCTGGTTTTTTGGTTTCTCTCTGTGTGCCTCTTGTTGAAATAAGTGCCCACGCTCGCCTTAGGAGCAATGATGGGAATGTGGGTGGTGTACATTGCGCCGCCAACATTCGGAATCCCCGGAGTGCCGGAGATTCCTTCAAACTCACGCTTGATCCTCTTCATGGTTTCCTCATCAGGCCAGTGGAGAAACTTCGGCATCAGAACGGTTTTTATGGCGGCGCAGACTTCAAGCACCAGTTTATGGCACGTGGAGATGCCTAGCCCGAATCTCTTCGACACCAACCGGAGCGGGTCGCCGGTGGCGAGCCGCCATATGCATACGGCCACACGTTGCTGGACCGGGATGGCGTCGCGGAGCATGGTGTTCTTCTTCGTCACAGCTGAGTCAAGCTCGTTGCAGATCATGTCGAATGTTGCTCTGCTCATCCGAAACCACCGCCGGAAATCCTCTTCTGGAAACTCCCCCCGGCTGCACCGCTCCCACCAGTCCTTGGACCGGTCCTTCACCCACAGCCTCCTGTGATGCTGCTGCTGTTGCTGCTGGACTTGAACTGGACTGGTCGAACCGGGCTGGAGGGAACTGGAATCTTCGGGAATGGCCGCCGCTGCGGCGGCGGCCACAGCAGCGGTAGAGCGACGAGCCCGCTTGGCTCTAGAATGATCGAGCTCGTCCAGCTGGGCGTAATGGGCTTGTGATTGGGTCATGTAATCGTTCATGGCTTGGGTTTGGTGGTTGAAATTTGCGTCGAATGTGGCTCGGTGTTGGTCTGAGTCGACCGCCCGGTTCAGTTGGTCTTGGTTTTCTTCCTCTTCTAGTAGAATGAGGGAAGTAATGATATCCTTCAAGTTGCTAGTAGCATTTTTTGGTTTTTCTTTGTCTCCTCCTCCTTGTTCTCCTTCTCCACCACCTTTGTTGTTTTGATTGTTGTTGTTGTTGTTGGAGTCCATGTCTTGGAAGAGGTGGTAGAAGTGAGAGTAGTCTTCTTGGGTAAGAAATGGGATTGGACCACCGATTTCCATGTGATATTGTGGTTGGATTTTGAATGTGAGATTTCACGTTTGAGGGGTGAGATGAGAGTTTGGGGGATTTTATAAGAGAAGGAAACGTGTGGTGAAGTGTGAACACGATTAGGTGGGGACTTTGACGGTGACTCTCTCTGACTTGGGCTTTTGGAGCATAAAAACCATGGTTTGTCTGTTTGGGGAAGCGTGGTTTTTTACGCGGTTGGATTGATTTTGGAGGTTTCTTTCTTTCTTTAATGACAACAACTTGTTTACCTTGGAATTTTGTGCAAAAGGGGGTGGGGTGAAAGGGTGTTGAGAACTGAGAAGCTTCGGTTTGAGACCAAGGAAAGCAAAAAAGCGCCAGGAAAAGGAAAGGAATTGAATTGAAAAAAATCAGATTAATCTCAAAATTGATTGAAATTGCTTTTGCGGGAAAGATACTAGGCTAAGGGATTTGCTAGTACAGTGTTATATGCACTGGCATAACGCAATCACATATATCATGTTACTTTTCCGCGTAGAACATAATAGATGTTTATGTACCTTTTTGAAGACATCTTGTTCTAATAGAATTTACACACATTTGGATGTATTAAAAAAATTGTCTAAATGACCAATAAGAAAATTTGTGTTAAATAACCTATCGTTCAATTATATTGAAAATAAGTGAGTTAAAATTTTTATATTTTATTTATAAAAAATCTTATTGGTCAATTGAATTGTGGGTTACTAACCCACATGAATCATTTAAATAACCCAATTAAAAAAAACGAATTTGAAAAAGGAAATGAATGGAAGACCATTTCGGGTGAGGCATGTTACTACTACTTGTCATTCTCAGTTAGGTGGTCAAATGAAGGTCTCAAACAGAACTCAATAGGATTTTAGAGGAAATTATGGTTGTTTTAGAAAAGATTGGTCTAAAACGCTACATGATACTTTCTGTGCGTACAAGATTGCTTATGAAATATCAATTGGTACGTCACCATTTCAGTGGTGTTATACAAAACATTCGATTTATCAGTTGAGCTTAAACATAACAGGCAGATAAATTCATAAATTTTGACTTGATCAAGATATTGGAGTTTTATGAGCTAGAAGAATGATGTTACCAAGCCTATGAGAATGCACATGTTTAAAGAAAAAGTCTAATTGACTGCATGACAAAAGTAGTTTAAGCACGTAGTCTTGCTTAAATAAGTTTAAACCTTAGGATCTCGTAGAAATATATGTAAATTTATCTACCTTTACCTCTGAGTACATATAAATAAAAGTTGCTACGTAACAGGAGGAAAGGGAATGTTTTTTTTTTTATGTATCTTTAGCATAAGAGGGTTCAATTTTTTATAATTTTTTTCCAAGTAGAAGTTATGATAAACTTCAAAGTCAATTAGCTGAAGTCATCCAATAACATCAACAACCAAAATCTTTTCTTATTGGATGGTCAGTTGCATAGATCACGCCCTATAAATATATTTTAAATCTCAATATCTCTTAGTTATTTGACCTATGTTTTCCTTAGATTTCAATGGTTTGACCTATAATTTTCTGTTACAGGGCATCGTATTCAGACTTCAGAGTCTTTTAAGCTATGGTGTAAACATTCACAATTCACTGTACATAATATGGATATGGATGAGCTTGTGTAAATTACATATTTAAGAACACTAGTTAGACTGTTAGTTTTGTCAGTCTTATTCAATGGGGTGAAACAAACACATAGATGGAATAAGCATTCCTTGCTTCTTCATTTATTTTTTTATGAAAATATTCCTAAAAATTGTTAGTAATCTTGTACTGGACAAGTTAAAAGCAAAAAGGGGCTATAAAGACATTATGAGGTGAAAAATGTTGCTATCGAAGACAAGTTTAAATTTGACAAAATAGTGGGTTTGACTGCAAGTTCTCAGGCTCAGGATTATGGTTCTTTTTTTTTGCTAGTCCTAATACCCATTCATCTTGATCCCCTACCTTCGCATAACCACTTAAAACATGTAATACCATGAGATATACATGCATATTTGTGCACAGGTTTATGAGGACTAACCTGAATTCATGCTTAATACCTGAACTAAATACATTCCTGCTTATTCTAAATAATAAAATAGACTGGACAAAACAGACGGGTAAACATTCTAACTTTGACTCTATCACCACAAGAGTTAGGAGAATCATACAAAATGGACACATTCTAGCAAAAGAGATATAAAAATTATAACATATCTGGTTTTAGGAAATATATATACATACAAGAACCTACTTACTTCTATATAGCTCCTAATGTAATCTAACTTGTTTCCCGAGACAGGGCACCTAATAAGTAGGAAGATTATAGAAACGTACTATATCGTCAAGTAGGTCCTTATCATAGTTGACCCAGTAGGATCTGAAAGCAGATGTTTGACTAGATTCATTCTCAAGTTATTTGGTGCTATTATGAACATGTAGAGAGCAAATAATGCAAGATCTCTTGAGGAGAGAGAGGAGCCAAGAAATCCTTGCCACATCCTGCGAGGAAAAAACATTTAACCATCATGGAGGGAAAATTTTAAATAATAAGCGAAGAGGCCATTCGGATTTGTATCAGGAGAAAGCAAGCAAACTGGGGTATTTTTTTCAGTGGACATAAAGTATGTTTTCACACGGTAGGCATGGATCTTTTGAGATACTTTTAGGTGCCAAATCCCAATAGCGTTTTTCCTATACATGCGGATCCAAGGATAAATTTAGAACCACATGCTTAAGGGACTCAAACTACTTCCATTCAAACTAACACATGTTCGCAGCAAATTGGTTGATCTAATAAGGATAACAATTAAATATTAAACCTTAAGCCACAAATAGTTTTATCAGGCCTTATACTATCACGTTTTGTACTAATAATAGGCCATACCCCATCATACATACCAAACGGGCCCTTCATATTAATTAAAGCAGGGTCTATAGTTAGACTTGATATTATGGTATGAGATATTTCTTTGGTTTTCAGCAAGTGAGGCCAAGATGGTTCTTGATAAAACATCTAAGAGTTAAACATAATAGCTGAACCTAAAAATCTGGCAAAGGCTTTGCCAAGCTCAAAACTTGTGTATTATACTTGAAAAACATTAGAAAGCAAATTCCAAGACATCTACCACATAAATGAAGGAAAATAGAACATACCAAGTAGGTAAGCAGAAGAAAGTACGGAAGAATGTTCTAATGCCCTCAATGTCCAGCTGCAGAATAAGTGCTAATCCAAAAAGAAAGAATGCTCTCTGCCGTTTCTTTTCTTGTGGCCAAAGTCCATTCCAAGCTGAAGAAAAATTACATTTAAATGTTTATACAAGTTGAAAACCTCAGATCCACATTAAGTCTAACAGAATCAACTCGATCCACTTCCCAAAATTATTTACAAATTTGTACCGGACATTGAAACTTTTCGATGAAAGAAACAAAATAAGTATAGCTTGTGCAGATTTAGAAACCAGATAACTTCTATGTTTAAGTCTCTGAGCTTATGGGTATACTTGAATACCTTGCATAGATAGATTCTCCTTAGTTCTGTTATGTGTAACAATGCCCCTTGCATGACTCTCTTTCAAAATAGTAGCAATTATTGAAGCATATTTTGGAGCTTCTGATAGAGATCTCACAACGGAGTAGCCTAATGAATAAAAACCAATGTTAAAGGGCAATAACTTCAATTAAGCATATCCATAAAATGAAAATGTAACAATATCATGCCTGTGGCTGGATGCACCATGCATGCAGCTGCACCAAATGCAAGGTTCTTTTGATCTGTATTTGGTAAGGATCCACCAACAGGGATATACGACCATTCCTATATACACATTTATAGATGAAAGGACTCAAAATTCAGATCAAATGCAAGATTGGGCAGATACACTGAAATAATGTGTAGATATCATGTTATAATTTAAAAACTGCCATGAAGCAGCTCAAGGGGAAGCTGAAAATTTAGGATAAAAGACACTGTTATCAAGGGAAACACCGGATTTCAACTACACAACTGTTCTGTTTTATAGTATGACTTTCAGTGGGGGGAAAAGTAAAATAAACTTGATGGCCTGTAGAATGTAGGTGCCACAAATACCAGCAATTAAATTTTGTTAAGAGTATGATATTTAGGAATTGGAGAGAGTGGTCATTTAAAATGAGTATATCAGTCTTCTAATCTACAGAATATGAATGTGCCCTTTTGGACACTATATGTTCAACTAAAATCGACAATTCCAATGCCTTTACCTCTTCATAAGTTTTGGTAATTCTGATCCCCATCGTATTTAATCTTGAAAAGAGCTTTTTCTTTAATAAATCAAAAGGCATAGCATCTTCTGATGCCAAACAGGTTTCCTGCAATAGATGTTTTTGCATAAATGCACAGAGAACTGTAATATGCAATGTAAATCACTCCAATGAAAAATATTGAGCAAACCTCAAAGAACACTTTTGTAGAAGACATGGGCATCGCATAAAGAAATGTTGGATAACTAGCTTCTAAACATTGTACATTTTGCTTCATGTAGTCTCTGTAATCCATGAAAACCATCAGGTTCGGATCATAAGGATTGTTTTCCACCTAAAGTTGTGACAAAAAAATGTCAATATTAATAGCTATGAAGTAGATAGACATCATAGACTAATATATAAAGACTACCTACACTTGGTACAATTCCTCTGACTTATTCACCAAAAAACACTATTGCGCTATTTCTGATATTTGCCATTTTGCAGAATGCAGATAAGAACCAATATTTATTGCTTTAAAAAGAATTATATTATAAACTGTAGTGTTGTTATAAACCAGTGACAAAAAGAACCTCCAGAATTTGTATCCTTTAAACAGAGTTATAAACTGTATTATTAGTAAAACTGTGCAACACCAAAGAGTTCAAGATAATAAAAACAGCAGCTTATCACCAGAACCTTTCCATTATGCATCTTAAACAAACAAAACTGGAGACTTTCCTGGGTCACGTATTCAAAATTATGCAGGACAGGAAAAATCTGAAGATTTAGGAAATTAGAGAAAGGACACGCAACATGTGATGTACAAATATAGGATATTTATAATGATACTACTACCATCAGTCTAACAACAAACACTTATTAGAAAACTGAGAGCTATAGAGCTAGCCTCCTGCTCCTACCTCAACTTCGATACCATAAGCTGTTTGTACAGACACCTTTGGACCCCCAACCTCATACTGCAATAGTTTCCCTGAAGCTGCTCCTGATGCAACAGTAGCAAGCCTATAATAACACGTCATCAGAAGTTTCAACATATAATAGATAAGTGGCTAAAAAATTTAAAAGCATTCAAACTATATCATACCTGCAGGGAACTTTAATATCATATTCACAGACAACATGACTATTACCATTGCTAGCCTCAACAATTCTTTCTACTCTTGAGCTAAGATATGAGACACCTGACTCAACACACCTAGGGAAATTCGAGATGAATCATATACAGATTAAAATAAACTAATCATCAGTATGGAGTTGAATAACAATAAGCACAAAAATTAGTCGTAATCAGCATAATACCTTTTCAACAACTCCTCATGAAGCAGATGTCGACTAACTCGTCCATAAGAACGTCCAATTAAAATGGGATCCTTATTATCGAGATAAACAATGGTATCTTTCCAAACATGTTCAATACAACCTTCAAGTCCAAGACCTGAAATTATAATGAAGCACGTTCAATGATGTGTAAAATCAATGATGTGCAAATCTTATGCTCCTGCCAAAAAGAAAATTTATCCGCTTTTAGGGTCCAAAATGAAAAGTATTAAAAATATCAGAGTCCACTGATCATCCGAAGGCAGAACATACAGAAATTCCTTTAAATGAAATTAGTCATGCATTATTTACATAAGTTCACTAGAAGTGTACAAACTTCAAGATCACCATTTCAGTGTTTCATAAACTGGGACTCAAAACTGAAAAACTTCACTAATAAAATAGTCTGCTAAAAAAATAACAGTTGGAAGCATTGCCTAAGTTGCTCTACCACATGGATTCTGCTCAAATGTCCATGCACAGTCATACAATTGGATTCCGCCAAATCAGAAAATATATTTTTGTTTCGATTAAAATTTAAAACGAAAGTAATTGTTGCTCCTATGTGTGACATACCGTGATTGGTTGCCAATGTAAAACTGTTTTAGACGGTGCATATCCGTTAAACTCTTACAACACTGTTATCCAAAATAAGATCAAAATGAATAGCATAAAGATAACATGAGTAGCATGATGCAGCAAGGGTAATTTATACCTTTAAATTCATCCTCCCAAACACCATAATTGTTTGTGAAAGGGAGATCCGGACCGATAAGCCCCACTTTTAATCCTAACTTGCCACATTCAGCAGCCAGAGCAAGACCAGCCGGACCGCAACCAATGACAACAATATCCAGTATATCATCTCCTATAGAAATAGGTTGCAACTGCAACAACAGTTAACCACAGTATCCATTCAAACCTTATCCTTTCAAATTTCAACAGAAACAAAACAGCATGAAAAATCCATTCAAACCTCATAAACTTGCAGCACAAATCATAGCAAAGCCAAATATTCAATAGAAAAAAAAATAAAAAAATCAAAGAAACAGAGGTGTGAGAATCAGAAACCTTATCCGCAAGCTTGGATTGCATTTCCATGGATTTCTTCTGCTGCATTTGAACGAAAACAAGTTCAGAGCCGCCGGCTTTAACATAATCCTCCTCGTCGGCGAATTCCTCCTTAGTAACGACGCAGCTCTCGCTACTCGTCCCCGCGCCGGCGGCCGTGGCCTCCACCTTCAGACAATGCGAACGCCAGCGAACGGCGTGGCCGGACGATGAAACTCGTCTTCTCCAGAGCTTCTTCCGTCGTAACCGCAACCTCAAAGAAGGACTGACACAAAACGCCATTGCCGCCAAGTTTCTGGCTCCAACGCACTCCATTGTTTGTTTGTTGCCGTCGTCGGTTTGGGGTTTCACGGCGGTGATTCTCCGGTCACTCGGTGTTCATGGCGTTGAAACGACGACGTGTTTAGCATTACGAGCTCACGCTATGTGTGTGAGTGAGGGAGCGGTTACAGGTTCAGTTTCAGAGAGATATGGTTTGATACGCTGGCGTGTTTAACAATCATCCGAATTCCACGTGGAGTGCTCTGATTGGTGGATTTTCGAAAAAGCTAGCCTTATCAGAAACGAGTCGTGGCATGTGAAGAACCAACAAAGAAAGGAAATGCTAACCAGCTCTAACATTGCGTTTTGGTGTCTTGTTTCCCGTTTATATTTTTTTTTATACATCGGAAAACTAAACGATAAAGGAAAAACTACATAAAAGTTAAGCGGTCCCTAAGAATGAGAATCTCAAATTTTCAGGGTGGGTCCTTCATCCGGCACCAAGCATTAGACGGAGAAGAAGCTCCTCTCTTTGCCAACCAATATGCTGGTTCGTTGCACTCTTGACCAATACAGATCACTATCATCGACCACCTTCGCCCCAGCAGCTCAAGGATGTCATCCAGAATGGGGAAGAAAATTATGCTTTCCTCATCCTGCAAGACTTGAAGAAGATCTCTGCAATCCACATTACATATTACCTTCTTGTATCATTTGTCCCACACCAATTACAAGCCATACTTGAGAGCATAAGCTTATGCTAACATGGCATTGCCTCCCGCCTGATAACCATGGAACTCAAGAATCCAATTCCCTTGTGAGTCACGAAGCACACCGCCCCAGCCCATGCACCTTGCCTCATCCCTGAAGTTGTCGTCAACGCACAGATTCAATGTCCCCTCTGCGCGGCGGCATCCAATTTCTGCTCATCCAGATAGTGTTGTCTTCCCTCTCACTCCCTTCCATGAATCGCACCATGTCATCGTGTTCGTGGCATAATCCACGCCACGCTTATGCAATCGGCCAAGGCTCCTCATCTAACGTTGTTCATGGCAATCGCACCATGTGTGTCGTTTATATTAACATGTATCCTTTTTTCCTTTTTTTATTGCACTATAAAAGTTTAAATGTGAACTAAGTTCAGGGTGACAAATGGATGGATTAGATGGATATAGGTATGAGTTGTAATGAACAAGTTAATACAATCCATTAATCTATTAAGAATCCGCTAAAATTGTTTTAGAAAAATTTCAATCCATCCATGAACCTTCAAATAAGATCCATCTAATTCATTAAGTAGTGAATTTCTAATGAGTGGATATCCATTATCCATGATTGCTTGATCTAGCTTCAACACGCCTTACCCAACGCTGACTTAAGCCTTAAATTTGACCTAGCGTTGACCAAAACCATAAATCCAACCCGTCGTTGACCTAAACCATAAATCCAACCCAACGTCGACCTAAGCCCTAAATTTGACTCGACACCGCCCTAAACCCTAAATTTGATACGACGTCGACCAAAACCCTAAATTTGACTTAATGACGACCAAAACCCTAAAGTTTACCCGATAAAGACCTAAACCCTAAATCCCACTTGGTGTCCAACCTTAAACCTAAACCCTAAATCCCACAGATCATCTTTTTTTTACTTGTTCATTTGCGTGGCGGGTGTGGACCTTAATATTAAACTGGTTGGGACGATGTGTGGTGTTGCTAGAGTCAACAAATGACCACTTTCTTCAGAACATGGGGGATGATTCAGCTAAGCTAAGGCTGGGCCATTTAGTGATTTGGCAGTTGTGGAATGGAAGAAACTCCAAGGTCTTCTGAGAAGAGGCGGTGGATTCTGGGGGCGTCTTTGAGCTGGCCCGATTGAAGGCGTGGGTGTGGCTAAAAGCGATGGAAAGAGTCTTCCACTATGCTATTTCTGAGTGGTATGGTGAACCAGTCTAATGTTTCGATTCCTTATAATCTCCTATAATGGGAAGACAGAGGTGTTGGTGATGTAAACCATGCTTTACCATTATATGATCTTTTGTAAGGGTTTGAGTACTCCTTGAATCCCTTTTAATAATAATTGCCTATCAAAAAAATCCTTCTTGCAGGAAACTCTCAACAATAAAATTAATATATTATTAAAATTAATATTTTTATATTTATTAATTACTATTATTATAAATTGTATAAAAATATAAATATTGAAATAATTGAATTTATGGTTAGGTGATAAAAAAATCATAAACTACTATCATATCCCATCAGAATAACTTTTACACATGATGGACAAGATTGGATAAGAGACATGAATGAGTTATCATATCTTGCTAGCACGACAAACAGCATATAAGAGTAAAATATGATTACACTATCTTATCTTATATGCTTATCCTGTCCACCAAACAAGTAAAGATACGATCAAAATTAATGTGGCCTTTTAGAAAATATTTAAGTAATAGATAAATATTTATGATCAATTAAATATTTTAAAGTAGCAGCTATTAATTGATTGCACAAATAAATTCCTAAAGGTGTATATGGATTGAAAGTTTCAAACCTTCATTAATATCAATAAGTGCATTTATTATCTTCTTTTGTAAAGAACTAAAATATTAATATATGAATTAAATGAAAAATTAATATTTTTATAGCCTCACAAACATCCATTGTCCTCTCTCTCTTCTATACGTATTCCACAAGTTCTATATATACATGTTTTGGAAGCCACTGCCATTGTCAGTCTTTTTTTCGATATGAGCTGAGTTTTGATTTACCCACACTCATATTATCTATCTTTTTTAGCATCATGCTAGAGATTGAAGAAATGTCTAAAGAACATATACCAGAAGAGTTAGTGATGAAAATCTTTGTTAGGCTCCCCGTAAAGTCTATACTGCGATTCCGAACCTTAAACAAATCCTACAATGCTCTCACCAGAGAAACCAGTTTCATCACTAAACATCTTTATCACTCCATTGAAAAGGCAGAAAAAAATCCTAACTTTCTGATCTTTCACCAAACAAACAAGCTTGTCAATTCAACAGTCTTTGAAGATGAACAATCACAACCCCATTCCATTTATCTGAATCCACCATTCATCTCAGTACATGTAAACAACATCGGAGCCTGCTCTCATTTCAATGGCATCATCTACCTTGAACTGTTTGGTGTTCCTCTTAGACCCAATCCAAAGATTCTCTGGAATCCAGGCACTAGAGAAGTAAGGTTTCTACCTTTCCTTCCTCAAATGAAACCCACGCTCTTTACCCTCTTCCATGGGGTACACGGGTTCGGTGTCAACCCCATAACAAATGACTTCAAGGTCGTAAACATTATAGTGGATGCAGAGATTTGGGATGGAAGTGATAGAAAACTCATTGGTCAGGTATACAACCTTCATTCTGATTCATGGAAAGTGGTTAATGCTGGTGTCCTTGCTTATTTCATATATAAATCCATGTTTAATGCTTATCTGAATGGGGTTTATCATTGGTTAGCCATATCTTCTCTACGTGATCATGTCGAATTCGTGCTATGTTTTGACATGAGTGATGATGTGTTTTGGAAAATGAACCTGCCCCAATTTCCGTCCCAAGAGGAGAATAATGAATTGTGCGTATCCAATCATAATGTTGTTGTTTTGAATGATCATATTGGTTATGTTAGGGAGTACACCATGCCTTTTGAAATTCAGTTTGAGATGTGGGTGATGAATGACTATGGGGTGGAAGGTTCCTGGGTCAGAATGTTTAACATTGCGCGTGGAACCGGTCTGGGCAAGATTTTGGAGATCTGGAAAGATGATAATGATGATGTTGTTGTGCTGGGAGGGGAAGAACATCATCCATTGGTTTTGTACAAGATTGGTCAACAACAGGTGGTGAAAGAGTTTAATGTTTGCTTCAGAGCTGAGCATCATGTAGTTAGATATGTGGAAAGTTTTCTTCCCTTGTCTGGCTTGGTTGATGAGGAAGCTTGATGTTCGGATCAGATTAGTTTATGGTGATATTTATTTGATGATTGATGTTATTACTGTCATGAAGGTACATTATTAGTTGTGTACTTTTTATTGACTTTTACAAAAATTTATCTGGGACATTTTAATTTATATTGTTTAGATTTTGGTATTAAATAAAAAAATGGAAGAGTTGATTAGATCATCTTGAGTGTGAAATATTTTGTTATTGTTATATTAAATGGTAAACATCAATCAATCAATGGAAAAATAAATTTATAAAAACTAGTATGTGATTAATTATTTTGTTGTTGCTGAACAATAAGAGGATTTGTGCATGGATCCGTTATGGAATCATGTATTAGTTAGAGGATTTAGGGTGTTAGCGTGGAAGCAAATTCAAATCTATTAAAGATGATCTTTGATGTTCTAACCAGACATAATATGACTATATGAGTTACTAAAATTAAAACTTGGCTAAACCATGTGCGACATTATTTTATTTTCTACCTATATGACCAAAACTGATCTCAATAAAAATAAATTCTAAACACAGATAATTATGTGTAATAGAACCAAAGTAAGACTTGCATACTTTCTTGGACTAAAGGGCTTGTGCAACAAACTCAAGGGATTCATGTCTCTATTTCAAGGTTGCAAAATGTCATTTCTAAAGCAAAAGACATTTCTAGAAGTATCGTCATTGCTTCAGCGGTAGATGAGTCATTAGGAGTTAGGACACAAAAAAATTCCATGTTGCAGCAACTCATGTTGCTTTCTTCATCGCCAAGTTTAACTCACAAGCCTTCTAATTTGATAGAAAAAATTTGGATCAGGGGTAGTATTTTATCTTTAAACACTAGGCCATCAAAGAATTTGGTTGTGTAAGCAATCACCAACCTTGTTTAGTTAAGAGGGCATCATTAAAAGATTTGAAGCTATGGAACATAGCCCCATGCCACCCTCACTCTTTGGGTTCATAGTCATGACCAATTAAGCGAGTGAATTTTCCTTTCATCTTGTGTGCTCCCCCGCCCAAATTTGCAAATGATTTGCTCTATGTAATCACATGAGCCTATAAATAGAGAGAAAACTCCCAAGTGGGAATAGCTGGGCTATAGATTTTATGAGAATTTATCGCCTTGCACGAGAGATAAAACAATTTATCTTTGGAACCAGAAAGCCAAATAAGTGATTTTGGGGCAAGTGATTTTGAGGTTGATGCTATCCAAGCTTTGGTCCTACACGTATCTTTGGTTTCGGCAACCAAACTACATCGCAAGTCAAATGCTATTGAGAGGGCTGGATTAGGAGTGATGATTTTCATCTGACAGTTGCATTATCTGGGGGTTGTAGAACTTATCTTTTGGGTTTCTTTTTGCTAAGACAAAATGTGATGGAATAATTCCATTGCGAGTAGTTTGTTCTTAGCTAGTTGATGATTTGTAATTCCCACTCTTGAGAGAGTTGTTCTCAAGCTTTTGGCATTTCAATAATAATTTTCATTTTCAAAAATAAAAAATTCCTTCCATCCCTTTAGTTTTTTTTTTCCAAACTCCATCATGGATGATTTTTTCTTTTTCACTAAATTTCTCTTTTTTCTATCATATCAATAAAATAATTATATTGTATAATGTGTCACATGCTGGTTGTCAAGGTGTGTTCCCTACAAATGCATTTGAGCCTATTCAGATAGTATTTCCCCTATTTCCATCCATCTAGATCATTTCCTTGTGTTTTTCAATTTATGATTTTTATATTATTTGGTACAATTATTTAATTTGTTTACATTTTTCCTAATTAGCGCTCTCCATGTTTAATGCTTATGTCGTAATTTTTGGAGTAAATGCAGGACGACAATGTTAGTCGTTGTGGTACATGTGTAGCGTTGGCCTAAAGGCGGCTAAACCAATGCTAATAATTTGCATCCGCCTCGCGGCCAACAAAACAAGTTCACATCGAGTAGTGGTGGAAGCATAAATTTAAGACTAGAGGACTAAAATCAAATAATATAGCATGTCTATAGTGACTTTATTAATAAATATTTTTGACCTCATATTCCAAATAATGCTTAATTAATATTTTAACAAATGACCACAATCATATTCCATTATAGGAGCCTTGCACGAGTGATAAATTTTTCCTTCAATCGCTTCAGTTTTTTTCCAAACTCCACCATGGATGATTTTTCCTTTTCCACTAAATTTTTTTAGAAACAAACTAATTTTATTGAATAATAAAGAAGCCCATGAGAACAACCCTCTCATGAAGAGAATACAAAAAACGAAACACCCTTTGGAAGGTTAGCAAACGAAACACCCTATAAAAGTTGATGATAAAAGTACTATGTTAATCATATGTATCTTCATGATACATGAAAACATAAATCATTACAAAGATCATCAAATTAATGTCATCATGAACTGATCCAAGCATAACTTCAAGCTTCCTCATGAACCAAACCAGATAGAGGAACAAGACTTTCCACATATTTAAAAGCACGATTCTCAATTCCTAAGCGAAGAGGAAACTCTTTCACCACCTCTTGTAAGATCAAGTTTTGATCTAGTAGTACAACTCTATGTTTTGATGATTACAAGTTAACCTTTTGATATGAACAATTGTGGTACTCTAACGTGTTTTTCTGAGTGTGCTATTTACAGGCTCTGACCTCAACTCAATCTCACACAAATCAGAAGCACTGTGTATAAAGGGTAACCCAAGCAACGCTTTCGCATTCACCATGTTCAGTATGAACAGTGGAAAAGCTTCAGAAGTTCTGAAGCTATACAAACTCTGATGTGGACTCAGTCGCTAGAAGCTCTGAAGATCCAGAAGTTCTGATAACCAAGAAACACTGAAGGTTCAGATGTTCTGATGGTGTAGAAGACTCTGAAGATCCAGAAGCTGAATAGTGGAAACTCTGAAGTCCAGAAGCAAGAAACTCTGAAGGCCATGTTCTTCCCTCTGAGTTAAGAATCAGAAGATACAATGGTCAGAGGATCTGTGCTTTCCCTCTGACTCTGATCAACCGGCTTCACAAGTTCCAATATGAAGTATTCCCCTGATCAGAAGTCTCCTAGGTTAAAAGGTCAAGTCGCTATCCAAGTACAAAAGCAAGTGTACCTTCCTGACGACCTACCTAACGTTCTCAGCCACAGCAGAAGCTGGATTTTCCAGAACTGCCCTCCAACGGTAGCATTTCCCATGCAACGCTCAACCCTAATCCTTGGAGTATATATAGAGGCTGAAGATTGAAAGAAGCGGCTAGAAAGAAACACATATACGCGGAAGACATATTCAAAATATTCTAAGCTTTCTTTCATCTGAAATTCATTGTGTTTACTATTAGCTTTTTAGAAGCAAATCTCTTGTAAACAATTCTTTGATAAACAGTTTGTTTAGTTCCTTTAGGAGATCAAGGTTGATCAGATCCTAGAGAAGACTAAGAGAGTGAATCTTAGTGTGAGCTAAGTCAGTGTAATTGTTAGTCACTTGTAGGTTTCAAGTGCAGTTGTAACTCTTACCTGATTAGTGGATTGCCTTCATTCTAAGAAGGAAGAAATCACCTTAACGGGTGGACTGGAGTAGCTTGAGTGATTTATCAAGTGAACCAGGATAAAATCCTTGTGTGCTTTTCTATCTCTTATCTTTAGCACTTAAGTTCTCGAAAGATTTGTCAAAATCTTTAAGGTGGAAGTTTTGTTCTGAAAACGTTATTCAAACCCCCCCTTCTACCGTTTTTCATACCTTCAATTGGTATCAGAGCGCAAGTTCTGATTACCACACCTAACAGTGTTCAGTGATCCGGGCCGGTGTGAAAAACAATGGCTGCCACCACCAGTGAAACTCAAAGAGATGGTTACAACGCAAAGCCTCCTATGTTCGATGGTCAAAGGTTCGAATATTGGAAAGATAGACTGGAAAGTTTCTTTCTGGGTTTCGATGCAGATCTCTGGGATATTATTGTGGATGGCTATGAGCGTCCAGTTGATGCAGATGGCAAGAAGATCCCAAGGTCAGAGATGACTGCAGATCAAAAGAAGCTGTACTCACAACATCACAAAGCAAGAGCAATTCTTCTAAGTGCTATTTCCTATGAGGAGTACCAGAAGATTACAGATCGTGAGTTTGCTAAAGGCATTTTTGAATCTCTGAAGATGTCTCATGAAGGAAACAAGAAAGTCAAAGAATCAAAGGCATTGTCTTTGATCCAAAAGTATGAATCCTTCATCATGGAGCCAAATGAGTCCATTGAAGAAATGTTCTCCAGATTTCAATTGCTTGTAGCTGGCATACGACCTCTCAACAAGAGCTACACAACAAAAGATCATGTCATAAGGGTCATCAGGTGTCTTCCTGAAAGTTGGATGCCTTTGGTGACTTCAATAGAGCTCACGAGAGATGTTGAGAATATGAGTTTAGAAGAACTCATCAGCATTTTGAAATGCCATGAGCTGAAACGCTCAGAGATGCAAGATCTGAGGAAAAAGTCCATAGCCTTGAAATCCAAATCTGAAAAGGCTAAGGTTGAGAAGTCAAAGGCTCTTCAAGCTGAAGAAGAAGAATCTGAAGAAGCATCAGAAGATTCTGATGAAGATGAGCTGACTCTGATCTCCAAGAGACTCAACCGCATCTGGAAGCACAGGCAGAGCAAGTTCAAAGGCTCTGGAAAGGCAAAAGGAAAGTATGAGTCCTCAGGCCAGAAGAAGTCTTCAATCAAGGAAGTCACATGTTTTGAGTGCAAAGAATCTGGGCACTACAAAAGTGATTGTCCAAAGTTGAAGAAAGACAAGAAGCCAAAGAAGCACTTCAAGACGAAGAAGAGTCTGATGGTGACATTTGATGAATCAGAGTCAGAGGATGTTGACTCTGATGGTGAAGTCCAAGGACTCATGGCAATTGTCAAAGACAAGGAAGCAGAGTCAAAGGAAGCTGTTGACTCTAACTCAGAATCAGAAGGAGATCCTAACTCAGACGATGAAAATGAGGTATTTGCTTCTTTCTCTACCTCTGAACTGAAACATGCTTTGTCTGATATCATGGATAAGTATAACTCTTTATTGTCTAAGCATAAAAAGTTGAAAAAGAACTTATCTGCTGTCTCCAAGACTCCTTCTGAACATGAGAAAATTATTTCTGATTTGAAAAATGAAAATCATGCTTTGGTAAATTCTAACTCTGTGCTTAAGAACCAGATTGCTAAGTTAGAAGAAATTGTTGCCTGTGATGCCTCTGATTGTAGAAATGAATCTAAGTATGAAAAGTCTTTTCAAAGATTCCTAGCTAAAAGCGTGGATAGAAGCTTAATGGCTTCAATGATCTATGGCGTAAGCAGAAATGGAATGCATGGCATTGGCTATTCTAAACCAATTAGAAATGAGCCTTCTGTGTCTAAAGCTAAATCCTTGTATGAATGCTTTGTTCCCTCTGGTACCATATTGCCTGATCCTGTACCTGCTAAAATTGCTAAAAACCCTCTTAAAAAGGGATCTTTCTCTATGACTAAATATCATGCAAATATTCCTTTAAAATATTATGTTGAGACACCCAAGGTGATCAGAACCTCTGGGGTAACTAACAAAAGAGGACCCAGAAAGTGGGTACCTAAGGACAAGATTATCTATGTTGCAGATATCCTTGATAGCTCCACTGAAACACCAATCATGGTATCTGGACAGTGGATGCTCGCGTCACATGACGGGAGAAAAGCGTATGTTCCGAGAGCTGAAACTTAAGCCTGGAGGCGAAGTTGGCTTCGGAGGAAATGAAAAGGGTAAAATTGTTGGTACTGTTACTATTTGTGTAGATAGTAGTCCATGCATTGATAATGTTTTATTGGTAGACGGCTTAACACATAACTTATTGTCTATAAGTCAATTAGCTGACAAGGGTTATGATGTTATATTCAATCAAAAGTCCTGCCGGGCTGTAAGTCAGAACGATGGCTCTGTTCTGTTTAACAGCAAGAGGAAGAACAACATTTATAAGATCAGATTATCTGAGTTGGAGGCTCAGAATGTGAAGTGCCTTCTGTCTGTTGATGAAGAGCAGTGGGTATGGCATAGACGGTTAGGGCATGCCAGTATGAGAAAGATTTCTCAGCTGAGCAAGCTAAATCTTGTCAGGGGCTTACCCAATCTGAAGTTCGCTTCAGACGCTCTTTGTGAAGCATGTCAGAAAGGCAAATTCACAAAAGTCCCTTTCAAGGCAAAGAATGTTGTCTCAACCTCAAGGCCGTTGGAACTTCTGCATATAGACCTTTTTGGACCAGTGAAAACTGAGTCTATAGGTGGCAAGAGATATGGGATGGTTATCGTTGATGACTATAGCCGCTGGACATGGGTAAAGTTTCTAACCCGCAAGGATGAGTCTCATGCTGTGTTCTCTACCTTCATTGCTCAAGTGCAAAACGAGAAGGCTTGTAGGATTGTGCGTGTCAGAAGTGACCATGGTGGAGAGTTTGAGAATGACAAGTTTGAGAGTCTGTTTGATTCCTATGGAATTGCACATGATTTCTCTTGTCCCAGAACTCCTCAACAAAATGGTGTTGTTGAGAGGAAGAACAGAACTCTTCAGGAGATGGCTAGAACCATGCTCCAAGAAACTGGCATGGCTAAGCACTTTTGGGCAGAGGCAGTAAATACAGCATGTTACATTCAGAACAGAATCTCTGTGAGACCAATTCTGAATAAGACTCCTTATGAATTGTGGAAGAACATAAAACCCAACATTTCTTATTTTCATCCTTTTGGCTGTGTTTGTTATGTTCTCAATACTAAGGATAGATTGCATAAATTTGATGCTAAGTCTTCTAAGTGTCTATTACTTGGTTATTCTGATAGATCTAAAGGTTTTAGATTTTATAATACTGATGATAAGACTATTGAAGAATCTATTCATGTTAGATTTGATGATAAGCTTGACTCTGACCAGTCAAAGCTAGTTGAAAAGTTTGCAGATTTAAGCATTAATGTTTCTGACAAAGGCAAAGCTCCAGAGGAAGTTGAGCCAGAGGAAGATGAACCAGAGGAAGAAGCTGGTCCCTCTAACTCACAAACTCTGAAGAAGAGCAGAATCACTGCAGCTCACCCTAAGGAATTGATTATGGGCAACAAAGACGAACCAGTCAGAACCAGATCTGCCTTCAGACCCTCTGAAGAGACCTTGCTCAGTCTGAAAGGATTGGTGTCCTTAATTGAACCCAAGTCCATAGATGAAGCTCTTCAGGACAAGGATTGGATTCTGGCCATGGAAGAAGAACTGAATCAATTCTCCAAGAACGATGTTTGGAGCTTAGTGAAGAAGCCTGAGAGTGTCCATGTTATTGGAACGAAATGGGTATTCAGAAACAAGCTAAATGAGAAAGGAGAAGTAGTCAGAAACAAGGCAAGGCTAGTTGCTCAAGGCTACAGCCAGCAGGAAGGAATAGACTACACTGAAACATTTGCTCCGGTAGCAAGACTGGAGGCAATTAGACTGTTGATCTCCTTCTCAGTAAATCACAACATAGTTCTACATCAGATGGACGTAAAGAGTGCCTTCCTAAATGGTTATATCTCAGAGGAAGTCTATGTTCATCAACCCCCAGGTTTTGAAGATGAAAAGAAACCAGACCATGTGTTCAAATTGAAGAAATCACTCTACGGTCTGAAGCAAGCTCCCAGAGCATGGTATGAGAGACTTAGCTCATTCCTTCTGGAGAATGAGTTTGTAAGGGGTAAAGTAGATACAACTCTTTTTTGCAAGACTTATAAAGATGATATCTTAATTGTGCAAATTTATGTGGATGATATTATATTTGGTTCTGCTAATCAATCTCTATGCAAAGAATTTTCTGAGATGATGCAGGCTGAATTTGAGATGAGTATGATGGGAGAATTAAAGTACTTTCTGGGAATACAAGTTGATCAAACACCAGAAGGAACATATATCCATCAGAGCAAGTACACTAAAGAACTTCTGAAGAAGTTCAATATGCTGGAATCTACAGTGGCCAAGACTCCAATGCATCCTACATGCATTTTGGAGAAAGAAGATAAAAGTGGTAAAGTATGTCAGAAGCTCTATCGTGGAATGATAGGTTCACTTCTATACTTAACTGCATCTAGGCCAGACATATTATTTAGTGTTCACTTATGTGCTCGTTTCCAATCAGATCCAAGGGAAACCCACTTAACTGCTGTTAAGAGGATCCTAAGGTATCTGAAAGGCACCACTAACCTTGGCTTGATGTATAAGAAAACATCAGAGTATAAGCTTTCAGGTTATTGTGATGCTGATTATGCTGGAGATAGAACAGAGAGAAAAAGTACTTCTGGAAATTGTCAATTTCTGGGAAGCAATCTAGTCTCATGGGCAAGCAAGAGGCAATCAACCATTGCACTATCAACTGCAGAGGCAGAATATATCTCAGCAGCAATATGCAGCACTCAGATGCTCTGGATGAAACATCAGCTGGAGGATTATCAGATCCTTGAGAGCAATATCCCAATCTATTGTGATAACACTGCTGCAATCTCATTGAGTAAGAATCCTATCTTGCATTCAAGGGCAAAGCACATTGAGGTAAAGTATCACTTTATTAGAGATTATGTACAGAAGGGCGTACTTCTTCTGAAGTTTGTTGATACTCACCATCAATGGGCAGATATCTTTACAAAGCCCTTAGCAGAGGATAGATTTAATTTTATTCTGAAAAATCTAAACATGGACTTTTGTCCAGAGTGAAGATGGATCAGAACCTCTGACTATGATACTTCTTGATCAGAAGATGTCTAGTCCAGAAGGTAACTCAATCAGAGTGTGTGTGCCCACTGGTACTGACTCTGAAGCTGAGACAACAACACGTGTGTCAGAATTTCTGATGCATAATTCCTTGTGCCCGTGTGACAGTCTGTTATGATTGCGTGTAGATATGCTTATCTCCTGTGTGTGATTGTGTATTTTACTGTTACTATCTATCTTTAATTTTCAACCGTTGATCTTAAAGTGCTTTTTGAATCAACAACGGTTATTTGATAAAACCCACTATACACACACGTTCTCGTTCACTTCCGGTTTTCACTCTCGCACTCTCTGCTTTTCAAAACCGCCTCTTTCTTGATTTCTCTCTCGATCTCTCTTCATCCTTCAAACTTCATCTTCTACCTCAAACCTTCAACCTCTTCAAAATGGTGAGACAAACCAGAAGATCTACTGCAGATGCACCTCAGTTCCCTCACATGGTAGTTGGTTTGGCAACGGGTCAAAGGGGCTCTGAGAACCCGGCACAAGAACAAGTTCAAGCTCAAGAGCAGATTGTTCCAATTGCAGAACGGGGCTGTGCCGTTCACTGCGTATTTGCTCCTGAGGAACTCCAAGTCCTGGCAGAATGGAGATTCGACCTCGACAACCTGGCTGCAAATGGGTTTGATCTTCGTCCTGAAGTCCAAGCTCAAGGTTGGGGAAACTACTTCAACCGACTTCGAGGACCGGTGTATGAGAAGTTGGTCAAGGAATTCTGGAAGCACGCCGACTGCGATGATACTCAAGTGGTATCTCATATTCTTGGCAGGAAGATCATCATCACGGAGAAGTCATTCGTGAATCTGCTAGGTGCAGACACTGCTTATGGGTTTCGATTCCAATTCACTGAGTCGAAGCTGAAACCCAGCACCAAAGACAAAACCAACCAGGCCCTGTACACCACTTTCAAACCGGGCAAGACAAGTTACAAGGTGATGGACCTTCACCCCAAACTCAGGATCTGGCACAAGATCCTGCTCAATTGCATCAATCAGAGACCGAAGGGCAGTTCCCCAGATTACATCAACTTCAACCAGAAGGCGATGCTGTTTTTCATTCAAGACAAGAGGAAGATCTGCCTTCCCTACTTCCTGTTCTCCTACTTGAAGGAGTGTATCCGGAAGTCTAGGACTACTGCCTCAATCAAGTCAGCAATCAAGTATATCCCCTTTGGGAGACTGCTGTCTGATCTCTTCATTGAGAGTGGCCTCATTCAAGACCTGATCAATGCTGGTTGCACAGAGGACTTGAGCACAATTGTCAGCGATGTCTTCACTGCCAACTCTCTGAAGAAGATGGGTTTGGTCCAGAAGAAGATTGCTCCTGCTCATGAAGACACATCTTCTGAGATCAGAGGAAGAAGGATGCCTCTGAATGACTACCCACTGTGGACTCAAGCAGACAATCCTGAAGCCATCAGATGCTATGTTGAAGACCTCAGGGCTCAAGGATTCGAGATTGATCTTGATGATTTCTTCAGCAGACTGCCGCCAGCTCCAGAGTTTCCTTCTCCTCCCAAGAAGAAAGCTCAGAGGAAGATGGTTCTGGAAGAATCCTCTGAAGAATCTGATGTCCCTCTGGTCAAGAAGACAAAGAGAAAGCCTGATGATGGTGATGATAGTGATAGTGAGGATGGTCCTCCAAAGAAGAAGCAGAAGAAGGTCAGAATCGTGGTGAAGCCTACTCGGGTGGAACCAGCTGCTGCAGTGGTCAGAAGGACTGAACCTCCTGCCAGAGTGACTCGATCATCAGCACATTCAAGTAAGCCTGCACTTGCTTCTGATGATGATTTGAATTTATTTGATGCACTTCCTATTTCTGCCTTGCTTCAACACTCCTCAAATCCCCTCACTCCTATTCCTGAATCCCAACCAGCCGCACAAACCACCTCTCCACCACATTCCCCACGATCCTCCTTCTTTCAACCTTCTCCTACCGAAGCACCTCTCTGGAATTTGCTTCAGAACCCAACCTCTAGGTCAGAAGATCCAACCTCTCTCCTTACCATTCCGTACGACCCATTATCTTATGAACCCATCATCCATGACCAACCAGAGCCCAACCAAACAGAACCACAACCCAGAACGTCTGATCACTCTGCTCCCAGAGCATCAGCACGTCCTGCTGCCAGAACCACGGATACAGACTCTTCAACAGCCTTTACACCTGTATCCTTCCCAATCAATGTTGTTGATTCTTCTCCCTCCAATAACTCTGAATCAATTAGAAAATTCATGGAGGTTAGAAAAGAGAAGGTGTCTGCCTTGGAAGAGTATTACCTTACCTGTCCAAGCCCTAGGAGATATCCTGGCCCTAGACCTGAACGTCTAGTTGACCCAGATGAACCTATCTTGGCCAATCCTATCCAAGAGGCAGACCCCTTAGTTCAACAAGCTCACCCTGTCCCTGACCAACAAGAGCCCATTCAACCAGACCCTGAACCCGAACAATCAGTGTCTAACCAATCCTCGGTTAGATCACCTCACCCTCTGGTTGAAACTTCAGACCCTCACCTTGGAACCTCTGAACCCAATGCTCCCATGATTAACATTGGTTCTCCACAAGGTGCCTCTGAAGCTCATAGCAGCAATCACCCAGCCTCTCCTGCACCCAACCTCTCCATAATTCCCTATACTCACCTTCAACCCACATCTCTCTCTGAGTGCATCAATATCTTCTATCATGAAGCCTCCTTGAGGCTCCGCAATGTGCACGGTCAGACTGATCTCAGTGAGAATGCTGAAAATGTGGCTGATGAGTGGAACAATCTGAGCACTTGGCTAGTGGCTCAAGTTCCGATTATGATGCAGCTCCTGCATGCAGAGGGCAGTCAGAGCATTGAGGCTGCAAAGCAAAGGTTTGCTAGAAGGGTGGCTCTTCATGAACTAGAACAGAGAAATAAGCTTCTTGAAGCTATTGAAGAAGCCAAGAGAAAGAAAGAACAAGCAGAAGAAGCTGCACGTCAGGCAGCAGCTCAAGCTGAACAAGCCAGACTTGAGGCAGAGCGACTTGAAGCTGAGGCTGAAGCTCTTAGATGCCAAGCACTTGCACCAGTTGTGTTTACTCCTGCTGCTTCTGCTTCCATTCCAGATCCTCAAGCTGCTCAGAATGTTCCTTCCAGTTCTACTCAGACAAGCTCATCCAGACTCGACATCATGGAACAACGTCTTGACACTCATGAATCCATGCTGATTGAGATGAAGCACATGATGATGGAACTTCTGCGACGCACTGACAAACCTTAGTTTTAGGATCTCTTCTTTTTCTTCTTTTTCGTTACCTTTGTTTTCCTTTGTTAAACTCTGTTTCTTTTTATTTATTTATTCTCTTTTGTTCGTTTGTGATTATATATGCATAACTATATACTTATGTCACATATGTTTGCTAAACTCGTTTTATTCATAATTGTTTTGTGTTTACATCATATTTCTTTCCATCATATAATCTAGAATGGAGGATCTCTCCTCATTCTTCTGCACTCCTGGCGCTGCTCTGACCTATCCTTCTCCAGACGCTCCAGTACATGCTGGATGTTGCTGAGCCTGATCTTTAGCTCATCCCTCTCCAGAATCTCTTCTGCAGTCTTGAGCTTCTCTTCCAAACTCTCTTTCTCTTCCAGCAGCTTGAGTTCAAGCCGGCTGAGTTCTTGCACCTCCTCCACGAAGGCAAGAAATTCCTTCAGGTCTCTCTCCAACTCTGGACGCAGGTCCTCTTCCAGCAGTGTCCGTGTCAGCTCCGCGATGGTAGTTGCACCCTCTGGATGCCTGATGTTCAGGAACAAGTCCTCTTCAAAGGCCTTCTTCCTCAGCTCTTCTAGTGCTACGTTGTATGATGCCATTTTTTTTACTGAAAATTATTCGAGGTGTGAAGCTTACCTTTCTCTCCAACGCTTTTTATAGGCTTCACTTTCTCTCTGAAAGTTAATGCTCTTACAGTTTCTCGAGGTTAAGTTCTTGGTAACTGACCCTTCTATTTACTCACTTGACCGGTGGTAAACGTTCATCCCTTGCATTAACTCTTCTATTTATTTTCGCCTAACTCTGATTCTTACATCGTTTTCATTTTCTTTTAAACTTCGACCTTCTCTAAGGGGGAGTACCTTGTACTTCAAGCTAAGTTTTTCACACCCCAAGCTTTTTGCTTATGACAAAAAGGGGGAGTAAACCCAGTTTTTGATTTGTAAGATGTGTTAGTGTGACTTATTTTTCTTTTGGAGATTTTAAGAGTTCCACCTTCATGACCATAGATGTGTCACTGGGCAAATACAAGGAATACATTTCACTTCTTCTGAAGTGATTCTAAGTTGACTCTGATACCCAAGACTCTGATACCTTGTCCATGACTCTGATCACTTATGCGCTCTGATTATTCGTTTTTCATCTATGTCATAAGCTTTTCACTCTGAACTCTTATATTTTTTAGCTCAGAATCTAGACTTTACTAACGTTTTCATCAAGTATTAGATTCAGGGGGAGCTAAGCTCAGAATCAAGCAGTGACTTGAATTCAGAATGAGCAAGATAAACTATTCACATCAGGATAAGTCTTATTCTATATCTCTAAACTCTGAGTGAATTCAGTTTAATGTTTAAGAATTGTTCATCAAAAATCTTAGTTTTGTCATCATCAAAAAGGGGGAGATTGTAAGATCAAGTTTTGATCTAGTAGTACAACTCTATGTTTTGATGATTACAAGTTAACCTTTTGATATGAACAATTGTGGTACTCTAACGTGTTTTTCTGAGTGTGCTATTTACAGGCTCTGACCTCAACTCAATCTCACACAAATCAGAAGCACTGTGTATAAAGGGTAACCCAAGCAACGCTTTCGCATTCACCATGTTCAGTATGAACAGTGGAAAAGCTTCAGAAGTTCTGAAGCTATACAAACTCTGATGTGGACTCAGTCGCTAGAAGCTCTGAAGATCCAGAAGTTCTGATAACCAAGAAACACTGAAGGTTCAGATGTTCTGATGGTGTAGAAGACTCTGAAGATCCAGAAGCTGAATAGTGGAAACTCTGAAGTCCAGAAGCAAGAAACTCTGAAGGCCATGTTCTTCCCTCTGAGTTCAGAATCAGAAGATACAATGGTCAGAGGATCTGTGCTTTCCCTCTGACTCTGATCAACCGGCTTCACAAGTTCCAATATGAAGTATTCCCCTGATCAGAAGTCTCCTAGGTTAAAAGGTCAAGTCGCTATCCAAGTACAAAAGCAAGTGTACCTTCCTGACGACCTACCTAACGTTCTCAGCCACAGCAGAAGCTGGATTTTCCAGAACTGCCCTCCAACGGTAGCATTTCCCATGCAACGCTCAACCCTAATCCTTGGAGTATATATAGAGGCTGAAGATTGAAAGAAGCGGCTAGAAAGAAACACATATACGCGCAAGACATATTCAAAATATTCTAAGCTTTCTTTCATCTGAAATTCATTGTGTTTACTATTAGCTTTTTAGAAGCAAATCTCTTGTAAACAATTCTTTGATAAACAGTTTGTTTAGTTCCTTTAGGAGATCAAGGTTGATCGGATCCTAGAGAAGACTAAGAGAGTGAATCTTAGTGTGAGCTAAGTCAGTGTAATTGTTAGTCACTTGTAGGTTTCAAGTGCAGTTGTAACTCTTACCTGATTAGTGGATTGCCTTCATTCTAAGAAGGAAGAAATCACCTTAACGGGTGGACTGGAGTAGCTTGAGTGATTTATCAAGTGAACCAGGATAAAATCCTTGTGTGCTTTTCTATCTCTTATCTTTAGCACTTAAGTTCTCGAAAGATTTGTCAAAATCTTTAAGGTGGAAGTTTTGTTCTGAAAACGTTATTCAAACCCCCCCTTTCTACCGTTTTTCATACCTTCACCTCTTGTTTACCAATCTTGTGCAAAACCAACGGTTGATACTCATCTCCTCCTAGTACAAAAATATCTTCATCGTCTTTATTCCAAAACTCCAAAAGAATTTCAGGACAAGGTCCACGGGCAAGGTTAAACATTCTCACCCAAGAACCTTCCACGCCATATTCATTCATCATCCAAATCTCAAAACGAAATTCAGAACGCATGTACTCCCTAACATAACCAACACGATCATTCAAAACAACAATATTTGAATGCCTAATGTAAAATTTGTTGTTCTCCTCCTGAGATATAACTTGGGGAAGGTTCATTTTCCAAAACACATCATCACTCATGTGAAAACATAGCACAAATTCAACATTATCAGATTCGGCTAAACAATGATAAGCTCCATTCAGATAAGCATTAAACATGGACTTAGCTATCTATTTAGCAAGGACACCAACATTAATCTTTTTCCATGAATCGGAACGAAGACTGTATACTTGAACACTGAGCTTTTCATATTCCTTCAAGAAAAAATATGCACCCACTACAATGTTCACAACCTTGTAGTCGTTTGTTTTGGGATCAAAGCCGAACCCGTGTGCCACATGGAAGAAAGTGTTGTGTGCATGTCTCGTTGGAGGAGGGAAAGGAAGAAACTTTACCTCTCTTGTGGCTGGATTCCAGAGAATCTTTGGATTGGGGTTGTGGGGAACACCACCCAACAATTCAAGGTAGAAAATGCCATTGGAATGAGCATGGGCTGTGATATTGTTTACATTGTGTATGAAGATGAATGGTGGCTTCAGATCAATTGCATGGGGTATTGATTGTTCATCCTCAAAGACCAATGAAATGAAAAACTTGTTTGTTTGGTGAAACGTCAGAAAGTCAGGCTTGCTTTTTGCCTTTTCAATGGAGTGAGAAAGATGTTCAGTGATGAAACTGGTTTCTCTAGTGAGAGCATTGTAGGATTTGCTTAAGGTTCTGAATCGCAGCACAGATTTTACGGGGAGCCTAACAAAGATTTTCATCACTATCTCTTGTGGTATATGTTCTCTAGCCATTTCTTTAAACTCTAACATGGATCTAGTTAAGAGAGATAAAAGATGAAGTGTTTGTTCACAATTGATTTTCCATTGCACTCAAGAAAGAAATGGAAGAAATGAAATTGAAATGAGATATATGATATGCGATATGATAGGGAAAGAAATGAGATAGGTAAAGAATGAGAATAGAAATGAGATGAAAGAGAAAATGAAGTGTGAATGAATCAAAACTCGAAATATGTGAGTGTGAGTAGATCAATAGAGATGGAGATGATGGCTTCCGAAACATGAATATATAAGATTGGGAGAAACACTCATTATTGATAGTAAAATAGAATACGACATTATTGCTATTTAATCAATTTTAATTGTATTCAATTCATTTCCTTATTTGTAGCAAAATTAATGACGACATTAGTTAGTGTTTAAAATTTTAATTTTTGGATTTCGTTAAAACAATTAATAATTATTCAAATTTGAAAATATTGATATCGAATTAATTGTTAGTCAAAATTAAGCAATAACTCATCCATTATCTGTTTTATTATTTAACTAGTCTTAATTATTTTTAATTCTTTACTTATTTATAACATAATAAAACATGACATTATTGCTATTTAATAAATTTTAATTGTATTCAATTCATTTCCTTATTAATAGAAAATGTATTAATAATTACTATTTATATTTAATAATCATGTATTTACTGCGTTTCAAAATGCATTATTTTTTGTTGAATTTTGTGAAATTAATTACACATCAACATTCAGTCAAATATTCAATTGATTTTCCATTTTTTCGTTCAAAAAAATATCCAATTGATTATACCATTAACTCTAATAATATTTAATTAGTTTTAATTAAACAATTAATTATTTAATAAAAATGTGATCTTCTTTTCCTTTTACATATACAAAACGTATTTTTTTAAAAAATGTAATGGATCCCCATTGATTATTTAAAAGATAAAATTCATCTTTCTTTCCATTTGTATATACATAGCGTAATTTATTAAAAAAAATCTGATGGAATTGAATTGAATTATGAGAGTTAAATAATAACGTAATTAAAGAATTAAATAATAACTATTTAAAAACAATAATCAGGTATTCACTGCTTTAAAAATGACATGTAATTGAATTGAATTATGAGAAATTCATTGCACATTAATACTCAGTAAAACATTCAATTAATTATACCAATAATACTTTGCCAAGATTAGGTCCATTTATTTTTAAAAATTAATGATTTCAAATTTAAGGCAGTAGTTACATTTTTTTTCAAATCTTCATTCGTTCAAATTAGTAGTTTTGTGTTATTTTCAAAAATTGAGGCTGAAACTTTGGGTTAAGGAATAATATTTAATTCCATATTATTGCTTATCACCAAATAGTGCAAGGCGGGATATGGCTGTTAGATGTTCTCTCTCACTCCACATGAGAGGATTGTTCTCATGATCTGTACCTTTTTATCAATAAAATCATTTTGTTCTAAAAAAAATTAATTCCATATTAAATTACTTATTAACTGCTTTATAAAAGCCATTTAATTGAATTACATTATAAGAAAATTTATTACACATTAATACTTAGTTAAAATTTCATTTAATTATGTAATTAATTTTTAAATTCATTATTCCAAATTAATGTCTTAATTATGTTATTAAGTGTGTAATAAAATAATTCTTAAAATGTCATGCTTTTTTTTACGGTAAAAAAAAACCATGCTACCAAAATCTTAAATTTCAAATTCGAATTAGTTATTAATAATTTCGTAACTTACTTACCTTTATTCATTTCTATGTAAAAACCTTTACTCTAAGTCTACTAATAATTATTTAATAAAAATGAGATCTTCTTTACCTTTTGTTAATAGAAAACATACTTTTTAAAAAAAATAAACAATGTACCTATTAATTATTTAATAAACATCCCATCTTTATTTCCATTTTCATATACAAAACGTTTTTTTTTTAATGTATGATGAGAGTATAAATGTCCACGCACAAATTAAAGAATTAAATAATTAATATTTAAAATTATTATCATGTATTAACAGCTTGAAAGGACATGGCGCCGTCTGTGGGGACCGAACCCACGACCACGTGGTTTGATTGTGCATGAAGTTACCTCTGATTGTGATTAGGCAATTCTCTGGTTTTCTGATTTTGATTCTGTGACTAGTGTTGGTTTTCCGATCGAGTTTGCATCATTTCTGGTTTATGGAGACTCGACGCAGGAGGCAGCATCATTCACCAATGCGACAACGGATTTCGCCGCCTCGGCGGCCTCATCGTGTGGTCCTGGATTCTCCGGTACGAACGGCAGGAGTACAGTCGCCTTCTCCTCCTCCATCACCACCACCTCCTCCATCGCCTTCACAGGTGGGATCTCTGGAGCGCTCACCAGAGAATTCACCTGCTCCGGAACAACAACCGGCGGTGACACAGGAGCAATGGCGCCATTTGATGCGCAGCATTGGCAACATCCAGCAGCGGAATGAGCATCTACAGGCTCAGTTAGATTTCTACCGTCGCGAGCAGCGAGATGATGGAAGCAGAGAAGCAGATTCCGTGGCTGAGTTCCGTCCGTTCTCGGAAGATGTTGAGAATGTGGCGATTCCGGATAACATGAAAACGTTAGTTCTGGATTCTTACAGTGGAGATTCCGATCCGAAGGATCATCTTCTGTATTTTAATACGAAGATGGTGATAATTGCGGCGTTAGATGCGGTGAAGTGTAGGATGTTTCCATCGACGTTCAAATCGACGGCGATGGCGTGGTTCACAACTTTGCCGCGAGGATCGATTTCAAATTTCAGAGACTTCTCATCCAAGTTTCTAGTGCAATTCTCGCCAAATGCTTCCTCCGGATTGAAGTTGGCGCGGGAAGTGAAGATCGGGAGTTTGTTGATAAGAACGGACTCACAATTGGTGGAGAATCAAGTGAAGGGAACTTTCCAGGTCAAAGATCCTAATCTGATCAAGTACCTTGAGCGGGTACGGTATTTGATGACACTTTTTCAAGAGGTCGCGGTGGAGTACGTTCCTCGGGCAGAAAATCAGCGGGCGGACGCGCTGCCAAATTGGCGAGCACGCGGAAGCCCGGCAATAACAAAAGTGTGATTCAGGAAACGCTAGCGTACCCAAGCATCGAAGGCGAGCTCATGGCCTGCGTGAACAGAGGGGGGACATGGATGGGTCCCATAATATCTATCTTGGCGGGGGACCCGGCAGAAGTGGAGCAATGCACGAAGGAACAACGTCGGGAGGCGAGCCACTATACTCTCATTGACGGACACTTGTATCGCTGTGGTTTCTCAACGCCATTGTTGAAATGCGTACCGCCAGAGAAGTACGAAGCGATAATGTCTGAGGTACATGAAGGAGTGTGCGCGAGCCACATCGGGGGAAGGTCTTTGGCTTGCAAGGTGTTGAGGGCGGGTTTTTACTGGCCCACCCTCAGGAAAGATTGTATGGACTTCGTGAAGCAGTGCAAGAAATGTCAAGTGTTCGCGGATTTGTCTAAGGCACCGCCAAAAGAGTTGGTAACGATGAGCGCCCCGTGGCCTTTCGCCATGTGGGGTGTGGACTTAGTCGGACCTTTTCCTACCGCCAGGGCACAAATGAAGTTTATATTAGTGGCGGTGGACTACTTCACTAAGTGGATTGAGGCTGAACCCCTGGCCAAGATTACTTCTGCAAAGATAGTCAATTTTTACTGGAAGCGTATTGTTTGCAGATTCGGGATCCCAAGGGCGATCGTATCTGACAACGGGACCCAGTTTTCAAGCAGCCAAACAAGGGAGTTCTGCAGGGAAATGGGCATACAGATGAGGTTCGCCTCTGTTGAGCATCCGCAGACGAACGGGCAGGTGGAATCTGCAAACAGGGTAATCCTGCGAGGACTAAGACGACGGCTTGCGGAGGCTAAGGGAGCTTGGTTGGATGAACTTCCGGCGGTGCTGTGGTCGTACAACACCACCGAGCAATCTACTACAAGGGAAACCCCCTTTAGAATGACCTATGGGGTAGATGCCATGTTGCCGGTGGAGATTGACAACTTTACATGGCGGACTCAACCAGGTTTTGAAGGGGAAAATCAGGCCAACATGGCGATGGAGCTGGACCTTTTGTCGGAAACGCGCGACGAGGCGCACATTCGGGAAACAGCGATGAAGCAGCGCGTGGCGGCAAAGTTCAACAGCAGGGTTCGCGTCCGAGATATGCAGGTCGGCGACCTGGTCCTCAAGTGGCGATCGGGAGCCCCGGGGAACAAGCTTACTCCCAATTGGGAAGGGCCCTACCGCATTATTAAAGTTCTTGGTAATGGGGCCTATCACTTAGAAGAGCTTGATGGAAGGCGGTTACCTCGATCGTTCAATGGTTTGAGCTTGCGCTACTATTATAGTTGATCGCAGGCGAGAGAGTGAACAAGGCGGAATCGCCGGAGCCAGATATCTTTAAAATTTTCCGAAGTATTTTCAAATTCTCCAATGTATTGCAATAACAAAGCGTGCTCTTTTTCTCCGAAAGGAGTTTTTTAATGAGGCGCTCCATCAATAAAATAAAACGAAAATTCACGAAATTCGTGTCCAAAAATTCCAGGGATTCCCTGACGATCGGAATTGCCGATCGACATAAAGAATTACGGCGATCACTAAGTGGGACAAGCTTGATCCCCAAAGGGGCTTGCTGGAACCCTGAAGGTTGTGGCGATTCCACAAATGGCCTTTGACGCCTGGGAATCACCCTCCGGAAAGTCTGACGTGATCGCCGGTCCCGTAAACGATGTGCTGGGTAAGTCTCGCCAGAATACGACGAGCGCCGTTAACTAGGCAAAGTCTTGGGACCCCCAAATGGCCATTGGGATCCAAGCATTGTAAGCCCCGAGCGGGCAAAGCCCCGGGCGAAGTCCTCGAGAATGGAGGTCGTTTCTTCCTTTGGGGAAAACGTCTAAAGTCTTGGTGGTGGAATACCAAGCAACAAGTCCTAGTTAAAATTAAGGCACGAAATCGTTAGGCGTAATTCAATCATATGACGCGTGAAAAATAGCGCAAGATATAAGGTCGGCGAATGAACAAGGTGGAAGGCGAGTGCTTGGTCACTCAGGATGTTGAGTATTTTACTACTCTGGCGTGTTGAGGGGTTAAACTATGAAACTTATTCTTAAATTTTTTAAGCCATAAGAAGGCGGCGACTAAAAAGTGTACGGCGGAAGCATTCCAACATGATTTACAAAATATCCAACGGCGATATAAAAAGCTATGGCGAAGGGTTGCTTAAACATAGGCGAATGGCGGAAAAGTACACTACAAGGTGACAGTAAAAGCTAAAGTAATGTTAAAATTACATTATTCATTGTTTTCTTTCTCCTGTTCTTCTTCTTCCTCTTCTTCTTCAGTCGCTGTCCAGAGGTGTTGGTCAATCAGGGGAGGATCGTCGGGACCAACCAGTCCTTCGGCGGTTATCTCTTTCATTACTCCCATGGCGCTAAAGTCAAAGTTCGGGTACAAATGTTGGGCCTGATCTTTGGCGAGGTAGAAACCGCGCTCGCGGTTGTCAAGGGCGATGTCAGCGGCTTGTTCCCTCGCCTCAGTGGCTTTGGCCTTCTCCGTCGCCAGCTCGTCCTCTAGTCTTTTGATCTTTGCCAGTTGGGAAGCAATCTCAGCATCTTTCGTGGCAAGGGCCTCGGCATGAGTTTCGGTCGCTTTCTTGATCTCCTCGGACGTAGCCTGCATCACTGCCTCCATGTCAGACTTCGCCAGGGCCAAGGACTCCGCAGACTTTTTCTCTTGCTCCGCCAACGCCTTCTTCACTAACTCCAGCTCAGCGCGCAGTATGGCAAGCTCTGACTCCTTAGCAATCAGCGCCTCGCCTCGGGCGATCAAGTCCTTCTCAGCTTGCTCTTTTTCCTTTTTGCAAGCTTGAAGGCTTGCATCAAGCTCATCTGCTTCTTCCTTCATCAGCGCCAGCTGATCCTCCAGCTCGCCGATTTTAATCCCCGCCGTGCCAATCATCTTGTCGGCATAGACTTTGTCTTTTCCTGCCTGCGTCGCCAGTTTGTCGAAACGCTTTTCCCAAGCAGCGGCGGCTTCTTGATACTTAGCACTTTCGGCCTTCAACCGCTCAGCTTCAACGGTGGCGGCATTGAACTTCTCAAACGCGTGGGCAAAGATGCACCCGGCGCGTAGGAGGCAAGCAAGAGTCTCCTCCTTGGTGTCATTAAGGCCCCGACTCAAAACTTCTTTTTCTATGGCGTCACGGTTAAGACCAGTAAGTATGAATTCTGAGGGTTCAATGGCGTTGGGGAGCATATTATAATAGCTTGAAGAACCGACCTCGGGAGCAGAGGCTTGTTCAATTTGAGCCGCTTCAGAGGTAGTGGCAGCGCCAGGACAGGATTTTTCCCCTTGATGAGGCGGGGAAGGCATGGAGCCCGCATCATGTGTTGAGGGCGGGCTAGGAGGCGCATCTTGGCGAGAGGGAGACTTCGGGGTTTCATTTTCTTTTTCCTTCTCTCCAACAGGAGTGTCGGAAGACGCAGCAGCTTTTGTGGCGTTGACGCCGGCGAGTTTCTCGGCAGCTGAGGATTGAGAAAAGTTGGTGGTTGTGGCACCGACGGAGGCGGCTGTGGCGCCAGCAGAGGACTCAGCGGCAACAGCAGCGGTCGCACCGGCGGTGGCAGGAGTAGAAGCTGGTACGGTGGTTGGCTCGATAGCTGCGGCGACGGAGGCTTCAGTGACATTTTTGCCTTTAGGCGCAGCAGCAGTGGTGGGCTGAGCGCCAGGGTTGGATGTGCCGACGCCGGAGGAGGCTTTGACCAATCTTCTCCTCTTGGGAGCTTTGGTGCTCTCGGCTTGGTTCTCAGCACCGCCCCGCTTTTTCACGTCGCCCTCAGCGTTGAATTTTGGGGAAAAGCGGGCCATTCTCCTCTCGCGGACCTTCAGGAGCTCGGCGTTCGTGAAATTCATATCTTCTGCAACAATAAAAAAAATACGATCAGTGACAACATAGGAGATGAGAAAGGAAATGTCAATAATAAAAGTGAGCTATGGACAACCTAAGTATTTGGGAGTTCTTGAGAGGTCAGCGCCCTCAAGGACTGTTGTGCAGTCAAGGATGGGAAGTGGGGCAAGGAGATTAAGAAAGGCTTTGTCGTTGGCGGACAAAGATTCCTCTGAAGGATCGGTGATCCCATTGGGCTTCTGCGTCCAGTAAAGAGGAAAAAGGGCGGTCCCGTCTCTAAGGGTGAATGCCTCTGGGTAGGCGGGATGAACCGCCACACGGAAGTACTTCCGCGCGAAAGAGGACTTCGCGTTACTTTTGTGGGGATGCAAGCACTTCCGGCCGGCTCGGGCCTTCAAGGAAATCCATCCTTTGTTTTTGATGGACTTGGGGTCGACGTCGTAGAGATAGAAGAAACTGGTGGGGGATGGGGCGATGCCGACAGCGGCGCTTAAGATTTCAAAACATCGAATGAAGGCCCAGGCGTTGGGGTGGAGTTGGCAGGGAGCCGCGTTGATTTCGCGGAGGACAGTTTGGACAAAGGGCGAGAAAGGAAGCCTGATTCCAAGCTCGCTAAACATGTATTCATACGCAAAGAAAAAATGGGATCTCTTTACGTCGCCGTCTGGCTTATGAAGCCAGGGGCGATCCCGAGGACTGCAAATCCAGATCCTGAGTTTGGCGTTAAACTCATCGTCATTAGACAAACCACCCAGGGAGTTCACGAACTGCACGATGAGATCGCTATTCTGGAAAATAGAAGGTTGGTCTATAGCCTCGTGAGTGGGGGCTATTTGGACTGGAAGGGGCAGAGTGGCGTAGGTTTTTAGTCGGTAAGGTGGGATCTCCGGGACCTCTAAACGGAGGCCGCCGGCGGCGGTGGCATCAGGGTCGCTTCCGGAGGAAGAAGAGGAGTGGTTAGGGGAGGTAGGGCTTGAAGCCATTTTTAGAAGACAGTGAAGTGAAAGAAAGGAAAAGATGAGTATGTGTATGATGCAAAGATAAGGACAGTGGGACTCACCGGAGTAAGATGTGAAGAGTGGGTAGCGGAAAGGGTGATAAGCGACGGCTCCGGAACGGAAGTGGGCAGAGGGAGTTTGGTAAGCGATTAGGGAAGTAAAGAGAGGTCTCGGAAACGGATGACTGTGGGGAAGAAGGGTTTTTATAGGAGAAGGGGGGAAGCTGGAAGGGTGACGCGTGTTGGACGCGTGTGGAAGGTTGGAAGTCATGATGGTTTTGGGGAGGTGGGTCGCGTGCAATGGGGAGTTACTGCGCACGATGGGACGGTTATGAAAGGTGAAGTGACGGTTCCGGAGAAAGAGGGAAATTGATGTAACTGACACATCACGTGGGGCAGTCACGTGGGGCAGATTGGGATTTGAAAGGGTTTTAAAATAAGGGAAAGCGCGAAAAGCCTCGCCACTATAAAGATCAAACACCATCGCCTGACAGGTGACGCCAACAACAAAGTTCAGTCGCTCGCCGGGGTTACCGCCAGTCAATGATTGAATGATCAGCACGTGACCCATGCCTGCCACCTTTCCCGCCGGCGAACGATCATACACCTGCTCCAACTTATCGCCAATACGAAGTAATCGCTCTCGCCGCTCGTGGACTTGTGGACTTGCCAGCTTGGGTTGCTCGTCAAGTCAGTGGACTGGGTAACTAAAAATGCTAGTTTCCTTTTGCTCACGCCATGTTGGCGATATAGTTTACTTCTCTTTTCTCAGGCCATGTTGGCAGTGCAGATTCCGGTGTACTGTAAGACATATGCAAAAGCATTTAAAAGACACACTTAGCTCTCATACTTCGAGCTCGGTGTCTTGTGGACTAGTGGACTGGGCGAGCCCCTAGAGGGGCAACGCCCAGCATGTATCCCGCCCTGAGGCGGGGCCCTGGCCTTCAGTTGGGCCTTGACCTCGGAGGCCCAATTGGCCCAATAGGTAGTACCCAAGCTCTATAAAGCTATTCGCCCTGTTAAACGTTGGACCTCTTTCACATTAGAAGGGCTTTTCATCTGCTGAATCGCCCTGCATTTTTCTGGGTTTATCTCGATTCCTCTGGATGTGATCATGAATCCCAAAAACTTGCCACCCTGAACACCAAAAGAGCATTTCTCCGGGTTGAGGCGCATATTGTGCTTCCTTATCTCGCCAAATGCTTCCTCCAGATCTTGATGATGGTCTAAACCACGTACTGATTTAACAATCATGTCATCAACGTAAACCTCCATGTTTCTTCCCACCTGCCAGCAAAAACCCTATCCATCAATCTTTGGTAGGTCGCCCCAGCATTCTTTAGTCCAAACGGCATGGTGTGATAGCAATAATTGACTCTGGCGGTCATAAAAGCCGTTTTGTCCTCGTCTGCCGGGTGCATGCGGATTTGATGATAGCCAGAATAAGCATCCATCAAGCTAAGCAGTTCGTTGCCCGAGGCACCATCAACAAGGCTATCGATGCTGGGAAGGGGATACGAATCTTTTGGACATGCTTTGTTTAAGTCTGTGTAATCTACACACATTCGCCATTTCCCGTTCGCCTTCTTCACCATTACGACGTTCGCTAACCACGTCGGATACTTCACTTCCCTGATGAACTCTGCCGCCAGCAACTTGTCGACTTCCTGTTGCACCGCCTTCCCTTTGTCGCCACCCAAGCGCCTCCTGAGTTGTGAAACTGGCTTGACACTTGGATTCAATGCTAATCGATGGCATATGAAGTTTGGATCAATTCCAGGCATGTCTTTGCAGCTCCAAGCAAACAAGTCTAAGTTCTCCCCAAGCAGTTTTATCAGGCTTTGACTATTAGAAGGATTGAAATTTGGAAAGATTATGAATAGTTATTGGACTGGGCGAGCCCCTAGAGGGGCAACGCCCAGCATGTATCCCGCCCTGAGGCGGGGCCCTGGCTTTCAGTTGGGCCTTGACCTCGGAGGCCCAATTGGCCCAATAGGTAGTACCCAAGCTCTATAAATAGGAGGTAGTTATCAAGTGTAAAGGACTTTTTGGCTCATTTGAGAAAATCACGCATGAAATTCAGCACTCTCCCTCTCATTCTCATTCTCTCTTAGCACAATCCTCTACCTCTAGGTACTATACCTCTCTTCAATGTTCATTCCAAGAACAGGACATTTAATTGAATTGAATTATAAGGAATTTATTACACATTAATACAAAGTCAAAATTTCAATTAGTTATACCATTAATGCTGAGCCAACATAAAGTTCATCAATTTTTTTTAAATTAATTTTTACAAATTTAATGCATTAATAATGGTAATTTATTAATAAAAAATTGTTAGTTCAAATAAGTTTTAATTCCTTAATAACGTCCATTAATTTTTTTTACAATTCATGATTCCAAAATTCATATTATGACTGCAATGAATTCAAAAAGTCTATAAACTAAAAAATTAATTATTGACTAAAAAACACATTTTTTTAAATATTAATAAATGTGTACAAATAAACTATGCATGTTAGTATGTGTTCATTAAAATAATGCTCAAAATTAGTGTGCTTGAATATATGCATTAATTACGTTTTAAACTACTTAAAATCTTAAAATTTGAAATTTGAATTATAGTTATTAATAAATTGTTACATTTACTTTTTCAAAATTGTATTAAAGTAATCGATTGAAAACCCATGAAACCCTAATTTAGTATAAAGTTAATGACAATTACTTACCTTTATTCGTTTCCATGTAGAAACCTTTAATCTATGTCTACTAATAAATTCGGCATGTTACTACACCCACCATTATGCTCAAAAATTCAGAAATTTATTCTCTTCGCCAAAAATGTGTTTCTTTCAAGGAAAAAGTGTATATCTATCCCTAATGAGTTCCCTTTTTCTGCTTCTCTAACTATACCCACATTTGAAGATCAAGACTACATTGATGCAATCAAATAAGCAAGTGAATGTAATGGTGAACAAGGGTCAGGACATAAATTAAGAAGGCTATTTGCTTAAATTCTCATAACAACTACTGTGAGTAGCCCATATAAAATATGGAATAACACTTGGAAATTGTTCGCTAAGGGCATCGAACATGAATATCACAGAACTCTTAAGCAATCAGGTATGATTCAAACTTTTGTTATTATTTGATCGACCCAAGAGTCGGACTTGAAGAAACTTTGTCTTCTATAAATTGACGATCTTCTTCAATCTAATGGGAAGTCTGTCAAAGAATTTACAGGTTTCTCAGATGTTGATTTATACGAAGTTAATCACTTCACAATATAAATAATTTGGAGTCGAATAAATTTTGGATGACGGCGATATCCACAAGATATCACAAATTGACACAATTTATTATAATGTCCTTCAGGTTTTAGTTTCGGCGTTCGCTTGGCCATGGTTTTTTTTATTGTTTTTTTCTTTCTTTGTACGTTTTTTTTTTCTATACTTCTTCTTCATGTAATAGATGAAGGTTTTTTATTTAATAAATTTGTATCTTCCACAACACCATTACGAAGAAATAACCATTCACGCACACACTTTTTTCGATACATCGGCAAACATTCACGCACACTCTACTTCAAGCGTATAGAAACATATTACCATGTGAATAAAAAAATATAAAATTATTCAAAAAAATAATTAAAATTCAAACATTTTCACCTAACAAATGCAAACAAAGGAAATTTAAAAAAAAAAGTCATATAACTTAATAATGCCAAATAATAAGTTAGTTTTTAATAATTTTAGGCAATTAATACTATTAATTCTAGCATATTAGTAAATGTGAAATTTTAAAAAAAAAAAAAACACTTTCATAAATTGAAAACAACTTTGATTGTAGACCAATAAAAAAACTCTTACTTAAGCTTTAGGTCACTGTACCCATATTGAGTGGAGTTATTGCTCGTTTTTGATAAAAAAAAAAACTCTTACTTGGATATTTTACGAAATTTATGCTTTTCAAATAAATACAAATCAACAAATACGGAAAAAGCTAATGGCGAGACTAACCAAAATCAATAATTATGGAAATAAAGTTACAAATCTTCCAAAACTATATTCAAAAAATAAGAAATAAAGTATCCATTTATTAAAAAAAATCGACATTCTCTAATTATTGCGATAATAATTATACCAAATTTTCATCCATAATTTTCGTTTATTTAGTCTTTTAATTATGGAAATTTTTTACAAAACTTACAATACTAATTTTTTTATTTAAAAAGAATTATTGCTTCCATTCATTGATTAATTCCAACGTTCTTTAATAATGGTAATGTATAGGGTAATGTAAATAATTCAAATTAAAAACTGCATTGACCCGAAATAATTTATCCATATTAAATTTATATTTTTAAACGAAAATTTCCATCAAAATAGTCATTTAATTTAATGATTCCAATTAACACAGAAAATTAAAAAGTCTAACAGACCTAAATAATGTATACTAATAATTTCATAATTTAATAATTTAAGGAATTTAATACTAATAATTTCAGCTATTAAATAAAAAATAAAAAACATGTAGAATTTGAAATCAATTTTTCTTACTTGGAATTTTTTCGAAATATATGCTTCTCAAATAAATAAAAATACAAAATAAATAAATAAATCCTAATTATAACATTCATCAATAAATACAAATACAAAATAAATGAAAAATCCTAATTAAAACATTCATCAATATAGATAGGTTAGCATTAAATCAACCACAAATTAACAATAAATCATTCATAAATTATTAGAAATTTAAGGATTGTGTTTTTTATTATTCTTTTGAGCCAATACAGTTGTGTTCATAGTATATGTACAAAGTTACATCAATTCTTAGGTAAAAAAAGGTAAATAATCACCTAATGAATGAATGACATCTTACATCCCCGTAGGATAACTCAAGTGATAGGAGCTGGGGGACATATGAGTTTGGTATGGGAGGTCCAGAGATCGATTCCTAGCGGGTGGAATTTAACTTTCCGATGTACGAAAAAAAAAATTAAGTTACAAGGAATAAAAGGAAACAATCTCAAATTAATGAGACATGATAAACAATTAATTCACTAAACCAGCACAAATAAAAGAAAAAATCAAACTTTAAATTCGCATTTAACAAAACTTTAAAATAATTAATCATAATTTCATCTTTTAATATTCAAAAAGGAAAAAAACTGAAGAAAAAAAAGCCTTAAAAAATAGATCATTTTACTCATTGCATTGTATCAAACTTTTTTCAATTGCAACACAAGTTATTTTTCCTTTTCTTCTGAGTAATTACATGATGAATCCTCGGTAATATTGACCAAATAAATCCTACAACTCATGACTGGAAAGTAGTGGTCAGAGTCACCAGGGTGTGGATTTTTGAAGCCGAAAGGGAAGGGAATCTTCCATCAACCTATAATCTATTGTTAATGGATCGAAAAGTTAGTAACCAAAACGCCGACTTTATCATTAAATATCCCAATATAGTTTAATTTACTTTAGATACATACATCGATATGACCTTTCTCAATTTGTAAGGTCAAACACTACACGGAGAGTGTAGGCTAAGCATTTTAGAATGTTTTGAAAAATTAATCAACAGAGAATTAGTATATGACTTTGAAGATTTTTTCATATGGAATAATTTTCAAGGTATAAGTGCATCTAGACATCAATATAAGATACACTTGCAGACTAGAACAAGGATATTTCAATATAATGAAAGTATGGTTCCTTTACGTGAGCTGAAGTTTGACAACGTGAATGATGTTCTTAACCATGACTTCAATGAGAGATACTTAGTTGGTAAGTAAATCCCTTGATTTAAATAATTTTACGTATGTTGTCACTTGCAAGCATTTACATTAACATGAAAACATATATCATGGGAGAAATTACGCACGCTGGAAACTGTAAAGGATATGAGCAGAACGAAATGACGAAGAATTTCAGAGACATTGAAATCGAATCTTAAGGGTAAGTTTTCTCTTATCATAATAAAGCGGAAAAACAAAGGATTTTTAAATGCCGAGAAAAAAATTGACCGACAGTTATTGATTATTTTTTCAGGAAAAAAATTAAATATTTTTTATACGGCGAATTCGTCAAAGATTTGGATGAAGTTCTAAGTGCAGGAGATAACAAACATATTGTTGTTATCCGATTATTTGGAGTAGTAACAAGGCATCAAGATACATAATAAATTTGATCTATATTCTAAAATAAACTTATGTATAAAACACCAACATGTTCAAATATGTAAATAACACCCGACCACTAAAAAAAATTCTAAGGGAATATCAATTAACTGCTGGGTTAAAACACACTACAGTAATGTTCAATCGTGACATTCCTGGAGCAGTGTGCTACAGAGACAGTTTGTCCGTACAAAATATTTCATAATCGTTTGAACAAGATTTAATGACAATTCCAACTAATATTTATTTCTTTGCGGTTATTTGTGTGTGACGCAATTCCTACCAAATAATGACGTGCTGATTGAAAACTTAAAAGTTTTGAAGAAGATGAATTCCTCAAGCTGTTTCCACGCACAAACATTAAAAATTTGGTTTTGTGCAAAGATCAATATGTTTTTCTCACTTTTAATTTAATTTAAGATACGTTAATATTAAGTCAAAATATCAATTAATTATTTCATTAACTTTTATATTCATCAATTAGTTTTAATTGTGCAATTAATTATGTAAGAACCAGAGCATGTTTCCTTTTTCACTACAAAACGTTTTTTTTAATAACTAATGGGGATATAATTTTTGAACCACAAATTAATAACCACGTATTTAATGCATTTAAAAATAAATTAAATTTTCCCTGTGAGATAGCTCAAGTGGTAGGAGGTGGGGGACATATGAGTTCGGTAGGGGAGGTCAAGTGATCGATTCCTGACGGGTGCAATTTAACTTTCGATGTACAAAAAAAAGGAATTAAATTGAAATGAATTATGAGAAATTTATTACACAATAATATTCGGTCAAAATTTCAAATAATTATAGCATTGAGTCTTACACAGTTTAATTAGTATTAATTAATTTTAATTATGAAACTTTTTTAAAAATTAATTTTAATTGTGAAAATTATAATAGTAAAATTAGTGTCAGCATTAATCGAATCATTAACCATGCATTTAATTTTTCATTCATTTGTTTTTTTAAAATTAATGATTACAAATTTAATGCATTAATTACGTTTACTTATTGTTAAAAATTCATTCTTCCAAATTATTCAATTCTGTAATTACGTCAATTTTTTTTTTACAATTAATAATTTAAATTTCACAAAATGATTGGAAAATATTTTAATTCAATTACTCATATTTATTATTACCGCGTACAATATTCATTGTGTATGCTGCAATTGAGGAAATTGTGAGCACTGATGATTGGTTTTACCATGACTGCAAATGTCACGGGGCAACATCCTCTAACGAAGCACTTTATTACTGTTCGAAATGTAACATGCACATAAATCATACCACACGGTAAACTCAATTACCATAATATTATTAATTTGATTCATATTCAATATATTTATTTATTTACTGACATTTACATTAGGTACAAGCTGTTAATTAATCTTGCTGATAATGTTGAGTCTGCAACTTTGACAATTTTTAATCGTGGTGGTTGTGCTCTACTCCATAAAACAAGCGACACAATACTAGAAAAAATGGAAAAGGTAAACATGTAAATGTAAATAGAACTACTTTTTAATTTCTAATCAATTGATAAGATATCTATTTTTTCATTTTTTTTAATTAATCTAGAATGGCTGCAGGGAACAACCCCCAAAGAAATAAGTGATTTAGTGCACGAACAAATTTTGTTCAAGGTTGAAGGGAAGGACAACTTCAGAAGGAAGTTTAAATAAACATTTAACGTCCTCAAAATTTTCATAGAACCGGACATAATTTCAAAGTTCAAATCAAAGTTTATATTTCATATTCTAATTTCTAAATCTTTGTAACTACACTTTTGAATTTATCCACCAATATTTCATGAGATTATAATAATTTATCTTTATTGTGAACATTGTAGGATTTAGAACTTGCGGTTGAGAGCTCTAAAGTCTAATGCTCAAATGATGTCATTTAACAATAAGGAGTATTTTCACGTTTTAAGTGTAACCTCAAGTTTTTTTTTCGGCTACAAGAGCTTTACATCACATTCGTACATTTTCCCCTATTCGAAAGATTTGTCAGTTTATTTTTAATTTTGTTATATTTTCACATATCAATCTCATATATTTGCCCCTAAACACCGTGTTTTGCAGCAACAACTACGCCAACAATAGTCTATTTTTTTTGCTAAAAAAACTTTATACTTCAATCAAAACAAAACAAAACACAAATGTGCAAAAAAACAACAAAAACCAAACCACGCCACTCTAATTACCCAATAAAATTAAGCAATATTTGATTAGCACATTTTAAACTTACATTCAAAATTAAATTCTCCCGTGCAAGGCACGGGTAATATACTAGTATATAAGATTGGGAGAAACGCTCATGGCACTTATTTATTCCTCTTGCTCTTTGTGTATTTGCCATTTTAGAATTAGCAGGCTTAGCCTTTAGGATAAAGATAAGGGAATTTTAAAGTTTTCAGTAGAAAAAACATCTTTGAGGCATTTTTTTTTTATTTTTTTTTTACATTTTTAAATAAATAATTATTTCCTTTATAAGAAATATTTTTCCATTTTTATGATATTAAAAAATTGACATTTTTGTCATCAATATCAATATCAATCAATATATATTAGAAAAGAACAACTTCTAGCATGACGTGTCGCTCTCACAGGCCAAGTTAGTGACGTGTCGCTCCCAGACTAATTCTCACCTAATATTTTACATGTAAGCTCTTTCTCCTTGGCCCCACTTGCCACATGTGCCCTGATTTTTCCTTACCTTATTTCTCCTTAATAAAAAAATATATTTTTAAATTTTAGATTTGATTAGGATTTAGGTTTTTTATTTCTTGATTTTATCTTAATTTATTTTTGATTTATTTTTAGAGTATTAATTAATTTTTATGGTATTTTTATTGAATTTTCGGATTTTTAATTAATTTCGGACTTTATGAGTTTTTATTGTGATTTGCTAGATTTTGATAGTTTTTATCTATTTTTATTTAGTACATTTTTAAATTTTAGATTTGATTAGGATTTATGTTGTTTATTTCTGTATTTTATCTTAATTTATATTATTATTTATTTTTAGAGTATTAATTATTTTTTATGGTATTTTTATTGAATTTTTGGATTTTTAACTAATTCCGGATTTTATGAGTTTTTATTGTGATTTGCTAGATTTTGATAGTTTTTATCTATATTTATTTAGTACATTTTTAAATTTTAGATTTGATTAGGATTTATGTTGTTTATTTCATGATTTTATCTTAATATAAAATATGTGATAAGTTATTTAAATCAATAATACATCCCTTCAGCAAAAACCCTGCCTACCTCCACTATCTCCTTCATGGAATTCATCTCCTCCATGCAATTTTCATCTCATCTCTCCACTGAACGGAACCACCCCTACAAAATCGTCTCATCTCTCAACGGAACCACTTTGTCATCGACTTGCAATCGCATCCCTCCGATTTGCTGCCTTGGACTGATTGGGAAGGTTGCAGATGGAGGTTTCAAATTATTTTCTTTCTCTGCTTGCATAATATGTTATGGTTTTTTCAATTTTATTTTACTTTACCTTTAACTTTCATTCACTCATGTTTGACTTCAAGGTCAACTTCGTTCATCACTTGCCATGCTAATTTCAAATTCTTTTCTTCAGGTTTTTTTTATAGATATTCCACCAAAAGAGATTCTTTGGAAGACATAGATGGTGAGTCCATTTTATATTCTATATGAAATTTTGCAATATTTTGATTTGTTTTTTTATGTTTTCTGATTCTCCTTTGTATGTGATTCTATTTTATTCGTTTTTCTTAATTTGCATCTAAAATTTGTGTCCTATGTTATAGGAGGTGAAACATTGATCTGTGTATGTTTTGATTAACCTAATCATTGTCAGTGAAGTGGATTGAGGGAGTGAAAGAATTGAGGGGAGAGAAAGGAGAAGTTGTAGATTTTTTTCATTGCAACTTTTTTATTTGGTAATTTTTTTCTTTTTGCTTGCTTCTTGCACCGAGGAAATTAATTATAATTGTTGGTGCTTGCCGTTACAACTACAGAACTTGTAAGGCCCAAGTTCTTAAGCTTTGGATAAGTGAATAAAATATGAGAGTTTAATTGATTAAAATAAATTTATGAAGGGGAAGGTTCAGGAAAAGTCCAAGGATTGTATCAAAAACCGATAAGAGTTATAGCACGACTAACATTCGCCTAATCCTAGGTCAAAGGCTTTAGTGAATAGTTAATTTACACATTAGGACACGATGGAAACTAATTCCAAAAATCTTCAGAGAAATGTTAGAACTTCTCTTTTTCGTTTATAAACAAGTGTTTCGATGCGAAAGCCTGGAATGTACGAACGCCAAATTCCAATTCTCGGAAGATTGCCGAAACGGAATCCCTGATAGTTCAAGAAACCTGAAATTTACGGACGATGAAGACTTTTTCCATTCGAAGCTTCAAATAAAGATTCCACCCGCGTGCGCCTATTTCTCTCGTTATTTCTAATCTTTCTTCAGAAGGAAGTTTTCTCTTCCGATGATCACTGCAAAAAGTAGTTTTTCGGGATGAACCGACTCACACCGACTTTGGATCGTTTGGTTTAATTCCAAGAATCCTGTTTTGAGTTCTGGAATTCTGTCGCCAGAACCTATCTTAGAATTCGCAGAGGAACGCGCAGGAAAAATCGGAATCGCAAAAAAAATCATTTTTCCGCATTTTCCAAAACCTATAAATAGCTTGAAAATTAGATTTTTTTTGAAAAAAAATCACCCATTCCCTCCCCCAAAACCGCGAGCTCCAAGAGAGAAAGAGAGGATCCTGATTTCGCCGATTCTTGCCCGTTTGCTTCACCGATCGTTGCTAATCGAAGACCTTGAGGTAGGTAAACTATATCTCACTTCTGATCGTCAGATCTGTCGACTTTTTCTATGTTTTTCTGAGCTCAAAGTTTGGAGCTTTTTGTAAAATTGTCCAAATAGCTTGATTTCTCTGTCTAAACATCTTCCCTACGTGCCCAAGAGCACTTCTGTCGGATTAGTTTTTCCGTAATGTCGCCGGAATTCCGCCGGGATCAATTTTTGCACCAAATACCCATTTTTGGGCAAAGTCGCAACCTTTAAGCTGAAAACTATCGACTTGGCTTAGTGCTAGTAGGATTAATCGTCATAAACGTTGTTGTTGACGTCCCCATCCAATTTGTTTTTCAAAAATCCAATTTTGAATTTCTGAGCTGAAAATAATGACCAAACTACCCCTATATCAGTTTTCGATCCGAAAATTTTTCCGAGCTTAGAACCGTCTTAGTTACGGCGTATGATAACCTAGGAACCAAGTTTGATCGAAGAAAAATCGACCCTCCCAATTAAGGAAAGTGGCCGAGAGCTATATCAAGGGGGGGAGGAAATCCGACTTTTTCGAAAACTCGTCTTAACGCGTTAGATTGTCGTACCACGGAGGTTGTAGTGTTCCGTGTGACCCTAGGACTTATTGTTTGCTGAATTTCTGATTCGTTGTGTTGATTTCTCTGATTTTGCTTAAGGTTCATTTGAGGAGTTTCCTGGAAATCAAGGAGAGGAGCGTGAAGGAACCCGTGAGGAGGAAGCTGGAGGACCCACCGGTGAGGGCTACTCTCTGAATTACTAGATAATGCCTTAGGTGTCGACGAATTCGACTTGATTTATGTGTTATGCACTTAATTGCTAAATGCCTGAAAGGTTTTCTGAGGCTTCGGCCGATCTTGTTGAGTACCTGATGCCATGATATTGCGTGCTAAATGATTCACATGTTGGACTGGGCGAGCCCCTAGAGGGGCAACGCCCAGCATGTATCTCGCCCTGAGGCGGGGCCCTGACCTTCAGATGGGCCTTGATCTCGGAGGCCCAATTGGCCCAATAGGTAGTACCCAAGCTCTATAAATAGGAGGTAGTTATCAATTGTAGGGGACTTTTGGCTCATTTGATAAAATAACACATGAAATTCAGCATTCTCTCTCTTACTCTCTCTCCCTAGCACAATCTCTCTACCCTTTGGTACTATACCTTCCCTCAATGTTCATTCCCAGAACATTTGGCGCCGTCTGTGGGGAACCGTAAACTTTCTACTCCCATTCACGTGGATTGATTGTGCATGAAGTTACCTCTGATTGTGATTAGGCAATTCTCTGGTTTTCTGATTTTGATTCTGTGACTAGTGATTGGTTTTCCGATCGAGTTTGCATCGTTTCTGGTTTGGATGGAGACTCGACGCAGGAGGCAACATCATTCACGGCGGCCTCATCGTGTGGTCCTGGATTCTCCGGAACAACAACCGGCGGTGACACAGGAGCAATGGCGCCGTTTGATGCGCAGCATTGGCAACATCCAGCAGCGTAATGAGCGTCTACAGGCTAAGTTAGATTTCTACCGTCGCGAGCAGCGAGATGATGGAAGCAGAGAAGCAGATTCCGTGGCTGAGTTCCGTCCGTTCTCGGAAGATGTCGAGAGTGTGGCGATTCCGGATAACACGAAAACGTTAGTTCTGGATTCTTACAGCGGAGATTCCGATCCGAAGGATCATCTTCTGTATTTTAATACGAAGATGGTGATAATTGCGGCGTCAGGTGCGGTGAAGTGCAGGATGTTTCCATCGACGTTCAAATCGACGGCGATGGCGTGGTTCACGCCAGCACTTATATTCTTGATGAGGACGACGCTTTCAAAAGAAAGCGCGCGAAGTTGGAAAAGGGCGACACGTCGCCCAAGCAGCGATAAAAGGAGGAGTTTCAGATCGAGGAAGCATGTAGGCAAGGGAGAGCAGATCGGTAATGACGAAGAAAAGAACAAAGGCGAGGAATCTGTCCAGAGCACAATACATGAGGAGCAGAGCCAATCCCGAGACGTTGGAATTCTGGCGGGCACGTTTTTGCTTTGGCGAGCACGTTTGCTTTGGCGAGCACGTGTTGGTTTTGGCGAGCACGTTTTGAAGGTAGGCGGCGAGCTAGTGTTGTTGGCGATGGAGTTCGACGGCGAGAGAATGTCGTTGGCGTTGGAATCAAGCACGTTTTACTCCGGCGGCGGAATTCTGGTGGGCACGTTTTGTTTTGGCCATGGAAGTTTGGCGAGTAAAGCGTTGCTATGGTTAAGATCGCTGGCCAACAAATTTTCCAATTCCTTCAAACTTTTCCTCCATCTTTCATTTGATTCCCTTCTCAGTTGTTGTATTTCCTAATTTTCTTATTTTGAAGTTGGTATTAGAAGTTATATTGTCTTCACTGGTTTTGATTCAGACAGAGAGGAGCAAATCGGATCAAAGAGAAAGAGTGCGTGAATTGAGGCACACCATCAAAGCTTTGTGAAACTTGGAAGACTCTTCCATAAGCGGTTTGTTATTGGGTGGGACAAGCTCCTGATGGCGCGATTTAGTTACAAAGTGAAACAAGTTTCGCGATGAACTAAATTAGCCCCGGAAAAGCCCACGTAACAACCGGATTCATTGGCGATGTGTGGGGTACAAATTGCCCATTCTACTGAGCACCGCTTTGGTAATCCAACTGGCCATTGGAACCCAAAGCACTTTGAGTCCCGAAATGGGACGATCACACCAAGGGTGGCGACCTACCGCTAGGGTGGTGACCTCATGCCAAAGGGTGGCGACCAAACGCTATGGGTGGCGACCTGTAAGACTCAGTTTAGACACACAAAAGTCGCCAAAAGGGTGGCGACCTCACGCTAAGGGTGGCGACCTACCGCAAGAGGGTCGCGACCTACCGCAAGAGGATGGCGACCTACCGCTAAAGGGTCGCGACCTACCGCCAAAAATGAGGGTAGCGACCTACCGCAAAATGGTGGCGACCTACCGCAAGAGGGTCGCGACCTACCGCAAGAGGGTTGCGACCTACCGCCAAAAATGAGGGTAGCGACCTACCGCAAAATGGCGGCGGCCTTACGCTGAGAATGGCGAGCAAGTCAAACTAGTTTCTTATAAGGCTAAAGCAAGATGGTGATGGCGATGCGGCAAGTGAGGACACTCCTACTCCTCATGACTTGGACAGAGTCTGGTGGACTTGTAGACTATGGCGAGTGAAGGAGCATGCGTGCTGGGCGGATCTTCACCTAGGGACGATGCGGCGGCGACTAAAAAATGTACGGCGGAAGCATTCCAACATGATTTACAAAATATCCAACGGCGATATAAAAAGCTATGGCGAAGGGCTGCTTAAACATATACGAATGGCGGAAAAGTACACTACAAGGTGACAGTAAAAGCTAAAGTAATGTTAAAATTACATTATTCATTGTTTTCTTTCTCCTGTTCTTCTTCTTCCTCTTCTTCTTCAGTCGCTGTCCAGAGGTTTTGGTCAATCAGGGGAGGATCGTCGGGACCAACCAGTCCTGCGGCGGTTATCTCTTTCATTACTCCCAGGGCGCTAAAGTCAAAGTTTGGGTACAAATGTTGGGCCTGATCTTTGGCGAGGTAGAAACCGCGCTCGCGGTTGTCAAGGGCGATGTCAGCGGCTTGTTCCCTCGCCTCAATGGCTTTGGCCTTCTCCGTCGCCAGCTCGTCCTCTAGACTTTTGATCTTTGCTAGTTGGGAAGCAATCTCAGCATCTTTCGTGGCGAGGGCCTCGGCATGAGTTTCGGTCGCTTTCTTGATCTCCTCTGACGTAGCCTGCATCACCGCCTCCATGTCAGATTTCGCCAAGGCCAAGGACTCCGCAGACTTTTTCTCTTGCTCCGCCAACGCTTTTTTCACTAACTCCAGCTCAGCGCACAGTACGGCAAGCTCTGACTCCTTAGCAGTCAGCGCCTCGCCTCGGGCGATCAAGTCCTTCTCAGCTTGCTCTTTTTCCTTCTTGCAAGCTTGAAGGCTTGCATCAAGCTCATCTGCTTCTTCCTTCATCAGCGCCAGCTGATCCTCCAGCTCGCCGATTTTAATCCCCGCCGTGCCAATCATCTTGTCGGCATAGACTTTGTCTTTTCCTGCCTGCGTCGCCAGTTTGTCGAAACGCTTTTCCCAAGCAACGGCGGCTTCTTGATGCTTAGCACTTTCGGCCTTCAACCGCTCAGCTTCAACGTTGGCGGCATTGAACTTCTCAAACGTGTGAGCAAAGATGCACCCAGCGCGTAGGAGGCAAGCAAGTGTCTCCTCCTTGGTGTCATTCAGGCCCCGACTCAAAACTTCTTTTTCTATAACGTCACGGTTGAGACCAGCAAGAAAGAATTCTGAGGGTTCAGTGGCGTTGGGGAGCATATTATAATAGCTTGAAGAACCGACCTCGGGTGCAGGGGCTTGTTCAATTTGAGCTGCTTCAGAGGTAGTGGCAGCGCCAGGACAGGATTTTTCCCCTTGATGAGGCGGGGAAGGCATGGAGCCTGCATCATGTGTTGAGGGCGGGCTAGGAGGCGCATCTTGGCGAGGGGGAGACTTTGGGGTTTCATTTTCTTTTTCCTTATCTCCAATAGGAGTGTCGGAAGACGCAGCAGCTTTTGTGGCGTTAACGCCGGCGGAGGCGGCTGTGGCGCCAACAGAGGACTCAGCGGCAACAGCAGCGGTCGCACCGGCGGAGGCAGGAGTAGAAGCTGGTACGGCGGTTGGCTCGGTGGCTGCGGCGACGGAGGCTTCAGCGACATTTTTGCCTTTAGGCGCAGCAGCAGTGGTGGGCTGAGCGCCAGGGTTGGATGTGCCGGCGCCGGAGGAGGTTTTGGCCAATCTTCTCCTCTTGGGAGCTTTGGTGCTCTCGGCTTGGTTCTCAGCACCGCCCCGTTTTTTCGCGTCGCCCTCAGTGTTGAATTTTGGGGAAAAGCGAGCCATTCTCCTCTCGCGGGCCTTCAGGAGCTCGGCGTTCGTGAAATTCATATCTTCTGTAACAATAAAAAAACGATCAATGACAACATAGGAGTCGAGAAAGGAAATGTCAATAATAAAAGTGAGCTATGGGCAACCTAAATATTTGGGAGTTCTTGAGAGGTCAGCGCCCTCAAGGACTGTTGTGCAGTCAAGGATGGGAAGTGGGGCAAGGAGATTAAGAAAGGCTTTATCGTTGGCGGACAAGGATTCCTCTGAAGGATCGGTGATCCCGTTGGGCTTCTCCGTCCAGTAAAGAGGAAAGAGGGCGGTCCCGTCTCTGAGGGTGAATGCCTCTGGGTAGGCGGGATGAACCGCCACACGGAAGTACTTTCGTGCGAAGGAGGACTTCGCGTTACTTTTGTGAGGATGCAGACACTTCCGGCCGGCCCGGGCCTTCAAGGAAATCCATCCTTTGTTTTTGATGGACTTGGGGTCGACGTCGTAAAGGTAGAAGAAACTGGTGGGGGATGGGCCGATGCCGACAGCGGCGCTTAGGATTTCAAAACATCGAATGAAAGCCCAGGCGTTAGGGTGGAGTTGACAGGGAGCCGCGTTGATGTCGCGGAGGACGGTTTGGACAAAGGGCGAGAAAGGAAGCCTGATTCCAAGCTCGCTAAACATGTATTCGTACGCAAAGAAAAAATGGGATCTCTTTACGTCGCCGTCTGGCTTGTGGAGCCAGGGGCGATCCCCGGGACTGCAAACCCAGATCCTGAGTTTGGCGTTAAACTCATCGTCATTGGACAAGCCACCCAGGGAGTTCACGAATTGCACAATGGGATCACTGTCTTGGAAGATGGAAGGTTGATCTATAGCCTCGTGTTTGGGGGCTACTTGGACTGGAAGGGGCAGAGTGGCGTAGGTTTTTAGGCGGTGAGCTGGGATCTCCGGAACCTCTAAACGGAGGCCGCCGGCAGCGGTGGAGTCAGGGTCGCTTTCGGAGGAGGAAGAAGAGTGATTAGGGGAGGCAGGGTTTGAAGCCATTTTTAGAAGACAGTGAAGTGAAAGAAAGGAAAAGATAAGTATGTGTGCGATGTAAAGATAAGGACAGTGGGACTCACCGGAGTAGGATGTGAAGAGTGGGTAGCGGAAAGGGTGATAAGCGACGGCTCCGGAGCGGAAGTGGGCAGAAGGAGTTTGGTAAGCGATTAGGGAAGTGAAGAGGGGTCTCGGAAAGGGATGACAGTGGGGAAGAAGGGTTTTTATAGGAGAGGGGGAGAAGCTGGAAGGGTGACGCGTGTTGGACGCGTGTGGAAGGTTGGAAGTCATGATGGTTTTGGGGAGGTGGGTCGCGTGCAAAGGGGAGTTACTGCGCACGATGGGACGGTTATGAAAGGTGAAGTGACGGTTCCGGAGAAAGAGGGAAATTGATGTAACCAACACATCACGTGGGGCAGCCACGTGAGGCAGATAGAAATTTGAAAGGGTTTTAAAATAAGGGAAAGCGCGGAAAGCCTCGCCACTATAAGGATCAAACGCCATCGCCTGACGATTGACACCAACAACGAAGTTCAGTCGCTCGCCGGGGTCGCCGCAGTCAATGATTGAATGATCGGCACATGACCCATGCCTGCCACCTTTCCCGCTGGCGAGCGATCATGCACCTGTCCCAACTTATCACCAATACGAAGTAGTCGTTCTCGCCGCTTGTGGACTTGTGGACTTGCCAGCTTGGTTTGCTCGTCAAGTCGGTGGACTGGGTAACTGAAAATGCTAGTTTCCTTTTGCTCACGCCATGTTGGCGATATAGTTAGCTTCTCTTTTCTCAAGCCATGTTGGCAGTGTAGATTCTGGTGTACAATAAGACATGTAACAGCATTTAAAAGACACCCTTAGCTCTCGTACCTCGAGCTCGGTGTCTTGTGGACTAGTGGACTGGGCGAGCCCCTAGAGGGGCAACGCCCAGCATGTATCTCGCCCTGAGGCGGGGCCCTGACCTTCAGATGGGCCTTGATCTCGGAGGCCCAATTGGCCCAATAGGTAGTACCCAAGCTCTATAAATAGGAGGTAGTTATCAATTGTAGGGGACTTTTGGCTCATTTGATAAAATAACACATGAAATTCAGCATTCTCTCTCTTACTCTCTCTCCCTAGCACAATCTCTCTACCCTTTGGTACTATACCTTCCCTCAATGTTCATTCCCAGAACACATGTTATGTGCTAAATGGTTAATCTAGGATGTGTTGGAATATGCTGTTTATGTTTATTGGTTGAGCTGATTTATGTTATTCCACTTATAACTGTGTTTCTGAGGAGTGAGGATTGCGGGCAAGTCATGCCGAATTTTTATGAGATTTTGAGAGAGTTTGAAAGGACGAACGAATTTCGGACCTTGTTATATTTTAATGGATCGATACCTTCTCAGAAATTAATTGGGATTATGGGATCCCTGAAACTCATAGGAAGTATCATAAGACTAAACGAAATCTATTTTCTCAAGGAAAATTCATAAAACATTAATCAATCTCTAAACCCCTTGAACAATGATAACAACCTTAGATAAGAGCTTAGAGCCTGAATATTAGTCTTGAAAATATGAGAAGTGTCGTCGAGTCCAAGTTTTGAGGAACTTACAAGTTTTCGAGTATGTTGATACTCTTTTGCTCGATGAGCAGGTTAATGTTTGGCTATCTAAAGTTTAGCCGGAAACTATGAGTTTCCAAGTACAATCGTACTCTTTCGCTCGATGAGCAGTTTATTGTTTGGCTATCTAAAGTTTAGCCGGGAACTTTAAGTTCCAAGTACTCCGGTACCTTTCGCTCGATGAGCAGTTTATTGGTTGGCTATCTAAAGTTTAGCCGGGAACCATGAGTTCCAAAGTACATTCTTCTTCTTTTGATTAATTCCTTTTGTCGCAGAATCGACATTTACATTAGGGTATTCTTTTAGAGACATTAAGTTATTTAGAACACGTGGCAACGTGTTGAGTGAGGTCGGAGACGTTGTTTGGCTAATCACTTGCATTCAAGCACTCATTTTGAGGTTAATACACGGCGTGATACCGGACCTCGGTGAAGGTATGAAAAACGGTAGAAAGGGGGGGTTTGAATAACGTTTTCAAGATAAAGCTTCCACCTTAAAGATTTTGACAAATCTTTCGAGAACTTAAGTGCTAAAGATAAGAGATAGAAAAGCACACAAGGATTTTATCCTGGTTCACTTGATAAATCACTCAAGCTACTCCAGTCCACCCGTTAAGGTGATTTCTTCCTTCTTAGAATGAAGGCAATCCACTAATCAGGTAAGAGTTACAACTGCACTTGAAACCTACAAGTGACTAACAATTACAATGACTTAGCTCACACTAAGATTCACTCTCTTAGTCTTCTCTAGGATCCGATCAACCTTGATCTCCTAAAGGAACTAAACAAACTGTTTATCAAAGAATTGTTTACAAGAGATTTGCTTCTAAAAAGCTAATAGTAAACTCAATGAATTTCAGATGAAAGAAAGCTTAGAAGAATTTGAATTTGTCTTGTGTGTATGTGAATGCTTCTAGCCGCTTCTTTCAGTCTTCAGCCTCTTTATATACTCCAAGGATTAGGGTTGAGCGTTGCATGGAAAATGCTACCGTTGGAGGGCAGTTCTGGAAAATCCAGCTTCTGCTGTGTCTGAGACTGTTAGGTAGGTCGTCAGGAAGGTACAATTGCTTTTGTACTTGGATAGCGACTTGACCTTTAAACCTAGGAGACTTCTGATCAGGGGAATGCTTCATATTGGAACTTGTGAAGCCGGTTGATCAGAGTCAGAGGGAAAGCCCAGATCCTCTGACCATTGTTTCTTCTGATTCTGAACTCAGAGGGAAGTACATGGTCTTCAGAGTATCTTGCTTCTGGACATCAGAATTTCACTAATCAGCTTCTGGATCTTCAGAGTCTTCTACACCATCAGAATATCTGAGCCTTCAGTGTTTCTTGGTTATCAGACTTTCTGGATCTTCAGAACTTCTAGTGACTGAGTCCACATCAGAGTTTGTATAACTTCAGAACTTCTGAAGCTTTTCCACTGTTCATACTGAACATGGTGAATGCGAAAGCGTTGCTTGGGTCGCTCTTTATACACAGTGCTTCTGATTTGTGTGAGATTGAGTTGAGGTCAGAGCCTGTAAATAGCACACTCAGAAAAACACGTTAGAGTACCACAATTGTTCATATCAAAAGGTTAACTTGTAATCATCAAAACATAGAGTTGTACTACTAGATCAAAACTTGATCTTACAATCTCCCCCTTTTTGATGATGACAAAACTAAGATTTTTGATGAACAATTCTTAAACATTAAACTAAATTCACTCAGAGTTTAGAGATATAGAATAAGACTTATCCTGATGTGAATAGTTTATCTTGCTCATTCTGAATTCAAGTCACTGCTTGATTCTGAGCTTAGCTCCCCCTGAATCTAATACTTGATGAAAACATTAGTAAAGTCTAGATTCTGAGCTAAATGATATAAGAGTTCAGAGTGAAAAACTTATGACATAGATGAAAATAGAGTAATCAGAGCGCATAAGTAATCAGAGTCACGGACAAGGTATCAGAGTCTTGGGTATCAGAGTCAAATTAGAATCACTTCAGAAGAAGTGAAATGTATTCCTTGTATTTGCCCAGTGACACATCTATGGTCATAAAGGTGGAACTCTTAAATTCTCCAAAAGAAAAATAAATCACACTAACACATCTTACACATCAAAAACTGGGTTTACTCCCCCTTTTTGTCATAAGCAAAAAGCTTGGGGTGTGAAAAACTTAGCTTTAAGTACAAGGTACTCCCCCTTAGAGAAGGTCTAAGTTTAAAGAAAATGAAAACGATGCATGAATCAGAGTTAGGCGAAATAAATAGAAGAGTTAATGCAAGATAAGAACGTTTACCACCGGCCAAGGGAGTAAAGAGGAGGGTCAGTTACCAAGAACTTAACCTCGAGAAACTGTAGGAGCATTAACTTTCAGAGAGAAAGTGAAGCCTATATAAAGCGTTGGAGAGAGAGGTAAACTTCACAACTCGAACAATTTTCAGTAAAAAAAAATGGCATCATACATCGTAGCACTAGAAGAGCTGAGAAAGAAGGCCTTTGAGGAGGACTTGTTCCTGAACATTAGGCATCCAGAGGGTACAAAGACCATCTCAGAGCTAACACGGACACTGTTGGAGGAGGACCTACGTCCAGAGTTGAAGAGAGACTTGAGGGAATTTCTTGCCTTCGTGGAGGAGGTGCAAGAACTCAGCCAGCTTGAACTCAAGCTGCTGGAAGAAAAAGAGATTTTTGAAGAGAAGCTCAAGACTGCAGAAGAGATTCTGGAGAGGGATGAGCTAAAAGACAGGCTCAACAACATCCAGTATGCACTGGAGCGTCTGGAGAAGGAGAGGTCAGAGCAGCGCCAGGAGTGCAGAAGAATGAGGAGGGATCCTCCATTCTAGGATTTTAGGAAAAAGAAAGAGAATGTATGATGTAAAAGCGTTTATGATGAATACTAATAAAAAATTAATTTGCAAACATAATGTCAGAAGTATATATATATATGCATAGATAATCACAAACGAACAAAGTAAAGATTAATAAGAAAGAGCTAGAGGTTAACGAAATAAAACATAGATAAAGAAAAAGAAATCAAAGCGAAGAGATCCTAAAGCTAGGGTTTATCAGATCGACGCAGAAGTTCCATCATCATTTGCTTCATTTCAATCAGCAGAGACTCATGAGTGTCAAGACGTTGTTCCACAATGTCGAGTCTGGACGAGTTTGGCTGTGCAGAACTAGAAGGAACATTCTGAGCAGCGTGAGGATCTGGAGTGGAAGCAGAAGCAGCAGGAGTAAAAACTACGGGTGCAAGTGCTTGGCATCTAAGAGCTTCAGCCTCAGCTTCAAGTCGTTCTGTCTCTAATCTGGCTTGTTCAGCTTGAGCTGCTGCTTGACGTGCAGCTTCTTCTGCTTGTTCTTTCTTTCTTTTGGCTTCTTCAATAGCTTCAAGTAGCTTATGTCTCTGTTCTTGTTCATGAAGAGCCACCCTTCTAGCAAACCTTTGCTTTGCAGCCTCGATCCTCTGACTTCCCTCTGCATGCAGGAGCTGCATCATAACTGGAACTTGAGCCACTAGCCAAGTGCCCAGATTGTTCCACTCTTCAGCCACATGTTCAGCATTCTCGCTTAGGTCAGTCTGACCTTGCACATTGCGTAGCATCAAAGAGGCTTCATGATAGAAAATATTGATGCACTCAGAGAGAGATGTGGGTCGGAGGTGAGTGTAAGGAATTATAGAGAGGTTGGTTTCAGGAGAGGCTGGGTGATTGCTGCTGTGAGCTTCAGAGGCACCTTGTGGAGAGCCAATGTTAAACATTTGAGCATTTGGTTCAGAGGTTCCAAGGTGAGGTTCTGAAGTTTCAACCAGAGGATGGGGTGATCTAACTGAGGATTGGTTAGACACAGATTGTTCTGGTTCAGGTTCTGGTTGAATAGGCTCTTGTTGGTCAGGGGCAGGGTGAGCTTGTTGAGCCAAAGGGTCTGCCTCATGTAAAGGATTGGCCAAGATAGGTTCATCTGGGTCAACTAGACGTTCGGGTCTAGGGCCAGGATATCTCCTAGGGCTTGGACAAGTGAGATAATATTCTTCTAAGGTAGACACCTTTTCTTTTCTAACTTCCATGAATTTTCGAAGGGATTCAGAGTTGTTGGAAGGAGAAGAATCAGCAACATTTGTTGGGAAGGATACGGGTGTAAGGGCTGTGGAAGAGTCTGTATCCGTGGTTCTGGGAGCCAGACGTTCTGATGCTCTTGGGACAGAGTGATCAGAGGTTCTGGGTCCAGGTTCTGTTTGGTTAGGCTCTGGTTGCTCATGAATGATGGGTTCAGAAGTTAATGGGTTGTACGGGATGGTAATGGGAGAGGTTGGTTCATCTGGCCTAGAGGGTTGGTTCTGGAGCAAATTCCAGAGAGGTGCTTCAGTAGGGGAAGGTTGAAAAAATGAAGACCTTGGGGAATGTGGTGGAGAGGTGGTTTGTGCAGCTGGTTGGGACTCAGGAATAGGAGTGAGGGGATTTGAAGATTGTTTGAGCATGGCTGATATGGGGAGTGCATCAAATAGATTCAAATCATCATCAGAAGCAACTGCAGACTTACTTGATTGTGCTGATGATCTTGTCACTCTGGCAGGAGTTTCAATCCTTCTGATTACTTCAGCAGCTGGTTCCACCCGAGTAGGCTTCACCACAATTCTGACCTGCTTCTTCTTCTTCTTAGGAGAAGGAGGACCATCCTCATTATCACCATCATCACCATCATCGGGCTTGTTGGTTTCATCATGCTTTCTCTTGGATTGACCAGTCTTCTTCTTTCTGGTCAGAGGGACATCTGATTCCTCAGAAGATTCTTCTAGGATCATCTTCCTCTGAACTTTCTTCTTGATAGGAGAAGGAAACTCTGGAGCTGGCGGCAGTCTGCTGAAGAATTCATCGAGATCAATTTCAAAGCCTTGAGCCCTTAGGTCTTCAACATAGCACCTAATGGCTTCAGGATTGTCTGCCTGTGTCCACAGAGGGTAGTCATTCAGAGGCACCCTTCTACTTCTGATTTCAGAAGATGTGTCTTCATGGGCAGGAGCAATCTTCTTCTTGACTAGGCCCATTTTCTTTAGAGAATTTGCAGTGAAGACATCACTGACAATGGTGGTCAGATCCTCTGTGCATCCAGCATTTACCAGATCTTGAATGAGGCCACTCTCAATGAAGAGATCAGACAACAGTCTCCCAAAGGGAATATACTTGATTGCTGACTTGATGGAGGCAGTGGTACGAGACTTCCGGATACACTCCTTCAAGTAGGAGAACAGGAAGTAGGGAAGGCAGATCTTCTTCTTGTCTTGGATGAAGAACAACATCGCCTTCTGGTTGAAGTTGATGTAGTCTGGGGAACTGCCCTTTGGTCTCTGGTTTATGCAGTGGAGCAAAATCTTGTGCCAGATCCTGAGCTTGGGATGAAGGTCCATCACTTTGTAATTAGTCTTGCCCGGTTTGTAATTGGTGTACAGGGCCTTGTTGGTCTCATCCTTCGTCTTGGGTTTCAGCTTTGATTCAGTGAATTGGAAACGATACCCAAGAGCAGTTTCTGCACCCAGCAGGTTCACGAAAGACTTCTCTGTAACGATGATCTTTCTTCCAAGAATGTGAGATACCACCTGAGTATCATCGCAGTCGGCGTGCTTCCAGAATTCCTTGATCAGTTTATCATACGCCGGTCCTCGAAGCCTGTTGAAGTAATTTCCCCAACCTTGAACTTGGACTTCAGGACGAAGATCATACCCATTTGTAGCAAGGTTGTCGAGGTCGAATCTCCATTCTGCCAGTACTTGAAGTTCCTCAGGAGCATATACGCAGTGAACGACACAGCCCCGTTCTGCAATCGGAATAATCTGCTCTTGAGCTTGACCTTGATCTTGAGTCGGATTCTCAGGACCCCTTTGACCTGTTGCTAGACCGACTACCATATGAGGGAACTGGGTTGCATCTGCAGTAGCTCTTCTGGTTTGACTCACCATTTTTGGAGCGGTTGAAGGTTTAGGTAGAAGATGAAGGTTGAAAGATGAAGAGAGATCGAGAGAGAAATCGAGGATAAGCGGTTTTGAAATAGCAAGAGAGAGAGAGAGTAAAAACCGAAAGTGAAGGAGATCGTGTGTGTATAGTGGGTTTTGACAAATAACCGTTGTTGATTCAAAAAGAAATTTAAAATCAACGGTTGAAAATTAAAGATAGATAGTAACAGTAAATACACATATCACACACAGGAAAGAAGCACATCTACAAGCAACATGACAGACTGTCACACGGGCACAAGGAACTATGCATCAGAAATACTGACACACGTGTTGCTGTCTCAGCTTCAGAGTCAGTACCAATGGGTACACACACTCTGATTGAGTTACCTTCTGGACTAGACATCTTTTGATCAAGAAGTATCATAGTCAGAGGTTCTGATCCATCTTCACTCTGGACAAAAGTCCATGTTCAGATTTTTCAGAATAAAATTAAATCTATCCTCTGCTAAGGGCTTTGTAAAGATATCTGCCCATTGATGGTCAGTATCAACAAACTTCAGAAGAAGTACGCCCTTCTGTACATAATCTCTAATAAAGTGATACTTTACCTCAATGTGCTTTGCCCTTGAATGCAAGATAGGATTCTTACTCAATGAGATTGCAGCAGTGTTATCACAATAGATTGGGATATTGCTCTCAAGGATCTGATAATCCTCCAGCTGATGTTTCATCCAGAGCATCTGAGTGCTGCATATTGCTGCTGAGATATACTCTGCCTCTGCAGTTGATAGTGCAATGGTTGATTGCCTCTTGCTTGCCCATGAGACTAGATTGCTTCCCAGAAATTGACAATTTCCAGAAGTACTTTTTCTCTCTGTTCTATCTCCAGCATAATCAGCATCACAATAACCTGAAAGCTTATACTCTGATGTTTTCTTATACATCAAGCCAAGGTTAGTGGTGCCTTTCAGATACCTTAGGATCCTCTTAACAGCAGTTAAGTGGGGTTCCCTTGGATCTGATTGGAAACGAGCACATAAATGAACACTAAATAGTATGTCTGGCCTAGATGCAGTTAAGTATAGAAGTGAACCTATCATGCCACGATAGAGCTTCTGACATACTTTACCACTTTTATCTTCTTTCTCCAGAATGCATGTAGGATGCATTGGAGTCTTGGCCACTGTAGATTCCAGCAAAATTGAACTTCTTCAGAAGTTCTTTAGTGTACTTGCTCTGATGGATATATGTTCCTTCTGGTGTTTGATCAACTTGTATTCCCAGAAAGTACTTTAATTCTCCCATCATACTCATCTCAAATTCAGCCTGCATCATCTCAGAAAATTCTTTGCATAGAGATTGATTAGCAGAACCAAATATAATATCATCAACATAAATTTGCACAATTAAGATATCATCTTTATAAGTCTTGCAAAAAAGAGTTGTATCTACTTTACCCCTTACAAACTCATTCTCCAGAAGAAATGAGCTGAGTCTCTCATACCATGCTCTGGGAGCTTGCTTCAGACCATAGAGTGACTTCTTCAATTTGAACACATGGTCTGGCTTCTTCTCATCTTCAAAACCTGGGGGTTGATGAACATAGACTTCCTCTGAAATATAACCATTTAGGAAGGCACTCTTCACGTCCATCTGATGTAGAACTATGTTGTGATTCACTGAAAAAGAGATCAACAGTCTGATTGCCTCCAGTCTTGCTACAGGAGCAAATGTTTCAGTGTAGTCTATTCCTTCCTGCTGGCTGTAGCCTTGAGCAACTAGCCTTGCCTTGTTTCTGACTACATCTCCTTTCTCATTCAGCTTGTTTCTGAATACCCATTTTGTTCCAATTACATGGACACTCTCAGGCTTCTTCACTAAGCTCCAAACATCGTTCTTGGAGAATTGGTTCAATTCTTCTTCCATAGCCAGAATCCAATCCTTGTCCTGAAGAGCTTCATCTATGGACTTGGGTTCAATTAAGGACACCAATCCTTTCAGACTGAGCAAGGTCTCTTCAGAGGGTCTGAAGGCAGATCTGGTTCTGACTAGTTCGTCTTTGTTACCCAGAATCAATTCCTTAGGGTGAGCTGCAGTGATTCTGCTCTTCTTCAGAGTTTGTGAGTTAGAGGGACCAGCTTCTTCCTCTGGTTCATCTTCCTCTGGCTCAGCTTCCTCTTGAGCTTTGCCTTTGTCAGAAACATTAATGCTTAAATCTGCAAACTTCTCAACTAGCTTTGACTGGTCAGAGTCAAGCTTATCGTCAAATCTAACATGAATAGATTCTTCAATAGTCTTAGCATCAGTATTATAAAATCTAAAACCTTTAGATCTCTCAGAATAACCAAGTAATAGACACTTAGAAGACTTAGCATCAAATTTATGCAATCTATCCTTAGTATTGAGAACATAACAAACACAGCCAAAAGGATGAAAATAAGAAATGTTGGGTTTTATGTTCTTCCACAATTCATAGGGAGTCTTATTCAGAATTGGTCTCACAGAGATTCTGTTCTGAATGTAACATGCTGTATTTACTGCCTCTGCCCAAAAGTGCTTAGCCATGCCAGTTTCTTGGAGCATGGTTCTAGCCATCTCCTGAAGAGTTCTGTTCTTCCTCTCAACAACACCATTTTGTTGAGGAGTTCTGGGACAAGAGAAATCATGTGCAATTCCATAGGAATCAAACAGACTCTCAAACTTGTCATTCTCAAACTCTCCACCATGGTCACTTCTGACACGCACAATCCTACATGCCTTCTCGTTTTGCACTTGGGCAATGAAGGTAGAGAACACAGCATGAGACTCATCCTTGCGGGTTAGAAACTTTACCCATGTCCAGCGGCTATAGTCATCAACGATAACCATCCCATATCTCTTGCCACCTATAGACTCAGTTTTCACTGGTCCAAAAAGGTCGATATGCAGAAGTTCCAACGGCTTTGAGGTTGAGACAACATTCTTTGCCTTGAAAGGGACTTTTGTGAATTTGCCTTTCTGACATGCTTCACAAAGAGCGTCTGAAGCGAACTTCAGATTGGGTAAGCCCCTGACAAGGTTTAGCTTGCTCAGCTGAGAAATCTTTCTCATACTGGCATGCCCTAACCGTCTATGCCATACCCACTGCTCTTCATTAACAGACAGAAGGCACTTCACATTCTGAGCCTCCAACTCAGATAATCTGATCTTATAAATGTTGTTCTTCCTCTTGCTGTTAAACAGAACAGAGCCATCGATTTGACTTACAGCCCGGCAGGACTTTTGATTGAATATAACATCATAACCCTTGTCAGCTAATTGACTTATAGACAATAAGTTATGTGTTAAGCCGTCTACCAATAACACATTATCAATGCATGGACTACTATCTACACAAATAGTACCAGTACCAACAATTTTACCCTTTTCATTTCCTCCAAAGCCAACTTCGCCTCCAGGCTTAAGTTTCAGCTCTCGGAACATACGCCTTTCTCCCGTCATGTGACGCGAGCATCCACTGTCCAGATACCATGATTGGTGTTTCAGTGGAGCTATCAAGGATATCTGCAACATAGATAATCTTGTCCTTAGGTACCCACTTTCTGGGTCCTCTCTTGTTAGTTACCCCAGAGGTTCTGATCACCTTGGGTGTCTCAACATGATATTTTAAAGGAATATTTGCATGATATTTAGACATAGAGAAGGATCCCTTTTTAAGAGGGTTTTTAGCAACTTTAGCAGGTAAAGGATCAGGCAATATGGTACCAGAGGGAACAAAGCATTCATACAAGGATTTAGCTTTAGACACAGAGGGCTCATTTCTAATTGGTTTAGAATAGCCAATGCCATGCATTCCATTTCTGCTTACGCCATAGATCATTGAAGCCATTAAGCTTCTATCCACGCTTTTAGCTAGGAATCTTTGAAAAGACTTTTCATACTTAGACTCATTTCTACAATCAGAGGCATCACAAGCAACAATTTCTTCTAACTTAGCAATCTGGTTCTTAAGCACAGAGTTAGAATTGATCAAAGCATGATTATCATTTTTCAAATCAGAAATAATTTTCCCATGTCCAGAAGGAGTCTTGGAAACAGCAGATAAGTCCTTTTTCAGCTTCTTATGCTTAGACAATAAGGAGTTATACTTATCCATGATATCAGACAATGCATGTTTCAGTTTAGAGGTAGAGAAAGAAGCGAATACCTCATTTTCATCGTCTGAGTTAGGATCTCCTTCTGATTCTGAGTCAGAGTCAACAGCTCCCTTTGACTCTGCTTCCTTGTCTTTGACAATAGCCATGAGTCCTTGGACTTCACCATCAGAGTCAACATCCTCTGACTCTGATTCATCAAATGTCACCATCAGACTCTTCTTTGTCTTGAAGTGCTTCTTTGGCTTCTTGTCCTTCTTCAACTTTGGACAGTCACTTTTGTAGTGCCCTGATTCTTTGCACTCAAAGCATGTGACTTCCTTAAGTGAGGACTTCTTCTGACCTGAGGATTCAGACTTTCCTTTTGCCTTTCCAGAGCCTTTGTATTTGCTCTGCCTGTGCTTCCAGATGCGGTTGAGTCTCTTGGAGATCAGAGTCAGCTCATCTTCATCAGAATCTTCTGATGCTTCTTCAGATTCCTCTTCTTCAGCTTGAAGAGCTTTTGACTTCTCAGCCTTAGCCTTTTCAGATTTAGATTTCAAGGCTATGGACTTTTTCCTCAGATCTTGCATCTCTGAGCGCTTCAGCTCATGGCATTTCAAAATGCTGATGAGTTCTTCTAAACTCATATTCTCAACATCTCTCGTGAGCTCTATTGAAGTCACTAAAGGCATCCAACTTTCAGGAAGACACCTGATGACCCTTATGACATGATCTTTTGTTGTGTAGCTCTTGTTGAGAGGTCGTATGCCAGCTACAAGCAACTGAAATCTGGAGAACATTTCTTCAATGGACTCATTTGGCTCCATGATGAAGGATTCATACTTTTGGATCAAAGACAATGCCTTTGATTCTTTGACTTTCTTGTTTCCTTCATGAGACATCTTCAGAGATTCGAAAATGCCTTTCGCAAACTCACGATCTGTAATCTTCTGGTACTCTTCATAGGAAATAGCACTTAGAAGAATTGCTCTTGCTTTGTGATGTTGTGAGTACAGCTTCTTTTGATCTGCAGTCATCTCTGACCTTGGGATCTTCTTGCCATCTGCATCAACTGGACGCTCGTAGCCATCCACAATAATATCCCAGAGATCTGCATCGAAACCCAGAAAGAAACTTTCCAATCTATCTTTCCAATATTCGAACCTTTGACCGTCGAACATAGGAGGCTTTGCATTGTAACCATCTCTTTGAGTTTCACTGGTGGTGGCAGCCATTGTTTTTCACACCGGCCCGGATCACTGAACACTGTTAGGTGTGGTAATCAGAACTTGCGCTCTGATACCAATTGAAGGTATGAAAAACGGTAGAAAGGGGGGTTTGAATAACGTTTTCAAGATAAAGCTTCCACCTTAAAGATTTTGACAAATCTTTCGAGAACTTAAGTGCTAAAGATAAGAGATAGAAAAGCACACAAGGATTTTATCCTAGTTCACTTGATAAATCACTCAAGCTACTCCAGTCCACCCGTTAAGGTGATTTCTTCCTTCTTAGAATGAAGGCAATCCACTAATCAGGTAAGAGTTACAACTGCACTTGAAACCTACAAGTGACTAACAATTACACTGACTTAGCTCACACTAAGATTCACTCTCTTAGTCTTCTCTAGGATCCGATCAACCTTGATCTCCTAAAGGAACTAAACAAACTGTTTATCAAAGAATTGTTTACAAGAGATTTGCTTCTAAAAAGCTAATAGTAAACTCAATGAATTTCAGATGAAAGAAAGCTTAGAAGAATTTGAATTTGTCTTGTGTGTATGTGAATGCTTCTAGCCGCTTCTTTCAGTCTTCAGCCTCTTTATATACTCCAAGGATTAGGGTTGAGCGTTGCATGGAAAATGCTACCGTTGGAGGGCAGTTCTGGAAAATCCAGCTTCTGATGTGTCTGAGACTGTTAGGTAGGTCGTCAGGAAGGTACAGTTGCTTTTGTACTTGGATAGCGACTTGACCTTTAAACCTAGGAGACTTCTGATCAGGGGAATGCTTCATATTGGAACTTGTGAAGCCGGTTGATCAGAGTCAGAGGGAAAGCCCAGATCCTCTGACCATTGTTTCTTCTGATTCTGAACTCAGAGGGAAGTACATGGTCTTCAGAGTATCTTGCTTCTGGACATCAGAATTTCACTAATCAGCTTCTGGATCTTCAGAGTCTTCTACACCATCAGAATATCTGAGCCTTCAGTGTTTCTTGGTTATCAGACTTTCTGGATCTTCAGAACTTCTAGTGACTGAGTCCACATCAGAGTTTGTATAACTTCAGAACTTCTGAAGCTTTTCCACTGTTCATACTGAACATGGTGAATGCGAAAGCGTTGCTTGGGTCGCTCTTTATACACAGTGCTTCTGATTTGTGTGAGATTGAGTTGAGGTCAGAGCCTGTAAATAGCACCCTCAGAAAAACACGTTAGAGTACCACAATTGTTCATATCAAAAGGTTAACTTGTAATCATCAAAACATAGAGTTGTACTACTAGATCAAAACTTGATCTTACACTCGGTGGATTCCAAAATGGTCATAAGACCCGGATTTCCATATTTAGGACACTACGGTGGTCCTCAGTAGCAGACGGAATGGCAGACCTACGGGTTCACTGCTGATCTGACTACTTTTGTGTGGTGTAAGAGACGCCCGAGCGGAATGGTCCCACTATGGCCGGTGTTAGGGCTGACTCGTTGGTGTCCATCCTTCTTCCGGAATGCATTTTGTTAACCAGCATTGCATTTCATGCAACATACATCCTGACTTAGTTGCTGAGTGTGATTGGTACTTGTTTATCCTATTTGAGGCATGCTAATTGTTATTATGATCTTTTATATTCTTTGCGATACATGCAACCCTAGGATGTTATCCCTAAACTCTAAGCCAGAGAGGCTAATAATTATTATCCCATATATATATATCTGGCTTTAATATTTATAAAATTCTTTGGAGTTGACCTTCGCGTCTTCTGTGTGTGTTTGGGCGGACTACGCCTTTGTCAGATGTCCATGGCGGACCGGTTCACGATGGTTCACCCTTCGGGGGAAACTAGGTTGGAGAAGCTTGATCAGGAGGACTACGGTTCAGGGGTGGTCGACCCCGCTGGCCACCGAGCGACTTACTCGAGATGGGATTAGTGTAGGAGTAGAGTCTTAGCTCTGACCGTCATTGTTTCTTTGGGGACAGGGTAGTTTCCCGCCTATAGCTTTTTGTGTGGTTCCTCTACGGGGATCACAGAGAGTTGGTTGGGCTAGGAGGTCTTGTTTTAGGCCATCTGGGCTAACTCATTCTCATTTTGAGGGATAGTGTTGCGGACGCTTGACTTTTCTTTTGGTTTGTACTTTCGCCTACGGGCGTTACTCTCTTTTACTTTCCGTCACTGGAGGTTTACTCGTGACGTGGTTTACAACTTACAGTGGGGGCTGTAATTATATTGTATATTAGTTCTGTTATCTTTCGTTTTAGAGTTTCATCTCTTTCTGTCTTTAATTACATTATCGGAAAAAAATAATTTACGTTTTTCCGCTTAAGTATTTCTTTTTGGTTACTAAAGTGACGCCACCGAAATCGGGGTGTTACAGAACTACATATCATGAATGAGATTTTACTGATTATCTTTGTTCGCTCAAGCTATATTATTGAAGTTAGACTTTTAAAACTGGTGCTATCCTTTCTAATATGCTAAACGCCTAAACCAATGTTCTAATAATAAATTGATTTCCTTGGCTTCCCTGGAAACATTTGACATGAATTTATCCGTAGGTACAGAACGACAATGAGGTGCATACCTCTTTCTGACTACACTCTCTGATTCTCAGCTAGCTGAAGATGAAACATGATTGATGACTCAAGATCTTATCTTACTCTCATTTCAAGTAAGCCACAAAACATGTGAGACCAGTACTAGGTTTTTCTCAGTCCATTATATGTATATATTCACCAGATAAGAGATAGAGATGTGTGTTTGGTGTTGCACTACTGTGATGCATATGTATATATTCACCAGATAAGAGATAGAGATGTGTGTTTGGTGTTGCACTACTGTGATGCATATATAGTTTTACTGACTTAGTTCATCAATTCTACATCTATCTATCATCATTACGTATATTAAAAGTCACTTTTCGAAGGCAATATTAGATTTTATAATTAATCATTGTTCTACTATGGTTCAATTAATCAAACTTTAGTGTGATTGGAAGTCTTGCTTGCATGACTGTGTAATTATCACATTACGATTTAGTATCAGCATATGTTGATTTAGTATCAGCATATGTTTTTTATTTGGTTATTGTACTTTCAACAACAGTGCTACATAAAGCAAAGAGTTGTTTTAGCCGTTCAACAAATATAATGGGTCTAAAATTTCTAGAGGGGTTTTCTTCCATTCATCTTCTTTAGTAGCATGTGATTAGTTTCCCCTTACAAATAGATCTGATTGGTTATGGAAACCACTGGAAGTCCATAGCCAAAAAGTGGCTTCAATTCATTCTTTGGCTTTCATATCTGTCTGCAAATTTGATTGCTATCTTTGCACTATCATAGCTAGATTAATGTTGCACATATTGCTATTATGTTTGGTGGTCTTTAGTCTATCCTACTCTAACATGTCTATCAATCTCACTTCATGAGTTCTTGATTTTCTGTTACTTAGAATGCAGATACGGCTGGAAGCTGCTGATTTGGAAGCAAGTTTCATTTGAATTAGCATGAGTTCATATTAATTCATGTTAAAGTTTGACAACAATCAGGAATAGCACCTAGGATTGCTGCTGATTTGGAAGCAAGTTTCATTTGATTTTTTAATTAGAAATAAATATTTTAAAGATTTAAATTCAAAATGTGATACCTTCTTACTTTATGAAGTGTTTTTTTATGCCAGAGAACAGACTCTGGTTGCAGTGAAAACAAAATTTGCATATGATGTTAGGTACTGTGTGGAATTTGTGAGTGTGTTTGTGGATAATTTATAAGAAAAACGGTGGTGATAGTGAGGTAGAGAAATCTGAGAGAGATTTTCATGTAAATGGAGATTTTTCTTTCTTATGAGATTGGACTTTTAACCCTTATCCACACCATTCGAAATTTCCGTTACTATTATTTTCGACACTTATGTCACTGACAAATAATAATTAGGTTCTGATGTAATGTATATTCTTTGTAATGGAGAATTAAGTAGTTGTTTTTAAGAGTCTTTTATATATAATTCAGATGCAAACACTATGCACTCAGCTATCACTTGAGCACTAGAGGAAGTAAAGGGGGCATACTACGACTGCTTTACTATTCTGAATTTTTTTATCGCAGAAATGCTCCGGTAAGTACAACAAGCTCAAAAGCAGAATAGCATGATGAAACTACTAGATATTATTAATGAACCAAACCTTTCAGTTCCAAACTGTCAAGACCTTCGCTAGAAATTTGTTCTAAAGTACGTCTATTAGTACTACTATAAGAGCAAAGCAACATGCTTCTTATATTGGGAGATAGACAAATGCAGAGGTTGCCTTAGTAAGCTTTATCACCTGGATCAACAGAAAAAGCAACTGAAACTCGATCGATGAAAGTTGGAATGGCAAGGTTTACTCTTAAAGTCTTCGGCAAGAGGAGGATACAAGAGATCGACCTTGAAGCAAGCAAGGTATGGTGGGTGTCATCATCTTCATCGATATTACCCACCAGATAGACTTGAGAAAAGACTTTCAGGCATCCTAAGAGTAAGGAGAAGTTTTATCTAAATGTATTAGAAAGAGCCTAAAAGCTTTTATATATAGGAAGAATATTTTACATGAAAATACTTCTACATAAAAATAAATGTTAATAAGATTTCATCGGAATTTTTTTTTGTTACAAGAAAAACATAATATAATATAGTTTGATGTTAATTTTTTACTACATAATAATATAGTCCACTTTAATTTTTTTGTACAAATTATTAACAAGAAAGTACCTTCATTAAGTATTAATTAATGTATCAAATACAATAACAAATTTCGCGGTACATTCTTTTTTTTTCTAAGATTAAAATGTGTTCTGAATGCTTTATTGGTGATTCTTCATATCTATAATTTGTGTTATTGTCTTTAGGCTCATGAAGAATGTGAAACGACTTCATGTTGATATGAGTCAAACTTAGTTTATTTTATTGTGTAAAAAATGAACTCGCATAATCACGTACATAAAGAATCTTGGACTGGTCGAGCCCCTAGAGGGGCGATGCCCAGGGTTCAGCCCGCTCAAGGGCGAGAGCCTAGCATCAAGTTGGGCCTCGACCTAAGAGTCCCAATTGGCCCAATAGGTAGTGTCCAAGCTTTATAAATAGGAGGTAGTTACCAATTGTAAAGGATTTTTAGCTCATTTTGATCAAAGAACACATGAAATTCAGCACTCTCTCTCTCATTATCTTTCTCTCTCTAGCACATTCTTCCACTCTCTAGGTACTATCCCTCTCCCCAATGATCATTCCTAGAACATTTGGCGCCGTCTGTGGGGACCGATAAAATTTCTACTCCCATTCACGTGGATTGATTGTGCAAGAGGTTATCTCTGGTTACGATTAGGCGATTCTGCAGTTTTCCGATTCTGATTTTGAGACCGGCATTCGTTTTCCGATCAAGTTTGTGTCATTCCTGGTTTAGATGGAGACTCGACGCAGGAAGCAACATCATTCGCCGGTGCGGCAGCGAATCTCGCCGCCTCGGCGGCCTCAGCGAGTTGTCTTGGATTCTCCGGTGCGAACAACGGGAGTACAGGCTACGCGCACTTCTTTGCCGCCTTCTCCTCCTCCATCACCACCACCTCCTCTATCGCCTTCGCAGATCGGATCTCAGGAGCGCTCACCGGAGCATTCACCTACTCCGGAGCGACAACCGGCAGTGACGCAGGAGGAATGGCGCCATATGATGCGCAACATTGGCGACATCCAGCAGCGGAATGAGCATTTACAAGCTCAGTTGAATTTCTACCGTCACGAGCAGCAGGACGATGGAGGCAGAGAGGCGGATTCTGTAGCTGAGTTCCGTCCGTTCTCGGAGGACGTTGAGAATGTGGCGATTCCAGATAATATGAAAACGTTGGTTCTGGATTCTTACAGCGGGGATTCTGACCCGAAGGATCATCTTCTGTATTTCAACACGAAGATGGTGATAATTGCGGCATCAGATGCGGTGAAGTGCAGGATGTTTCCATCGACTTTCAAATCGACGGCGATGGCGTGGTTCACAATTTTGCCGTGCGGATCGATTTCGAATTTCAGAGACTTCTCATCCAAATTTCTAGTACAATTCTCAGCGAATAAGAATCAGCAGGTGACGATCAATGATTTGTACAACATTTGCCAGCGAGAAGGAGAGTCATTGAAGAAGTATATGGCCAGGTACAGTGCTGCATCGGTCAAGGTGGAGGATGAGGAGCCTCGAGCTTGTGCTCTAGCGTTCAAGAATGGTTTGTTACCGGGAAGGTTGAACAGCAAGTTGACACGAAAGCCTGCACGTTCAATGGAAGAGATGCGTGCTCGCGCTAGCACTTATATTCTTGATGAGGAGGACGACGCTTTCAAAAGAAAGCGCGCGAAACTGGAAAAAGGCGACACGTCACCCAGACGTGTGAAAAAAGATAAGTATGGCGAAGGCAAGGGGGATGGCAGATGGCAGAGAGAGGATAAAGGAAAGGCAATGGTTAAACCGTCCAGGGAACAGTTGTATCCACGGCGCGATGATTATGAACAGCGCCGGCCTTGGCAATCTAAGTCTCATCGCCAGCGGGAAGAGACTGACATGGTGATGAATACCAATCTAACGGATATGCTCCGCGAGGCGAGAGACGCACATTTAGTGGATGAGCCAGAAGCCCCAAAGTATCAACCACATGACGCCAATCCCAAGAAGTGGTGTGAATACCATCGGTCCATCGGGCATGACACGGATAACTGTTGGACTTTGCAGCGGGAGATTGACAAGTTGATTCGGGCGGGACACTTCAGGCGTGATGGGCGAGGAGACGAGCGTCAAGGCGATGGACGTCAGGACAATCGTTCCGGTGCTTGACAATATCGAGGAAATCGCCAAAGGGAGTGGCGCTACAATGGCGATCGCAATAAAGTGGATAGGCGAGAGGAGGAGCGAACAGACAATAGGGACGAGAAGAAGCACGAATCAGCGGCTATCGCCACAAGAGGGGCTGATGACACGTTCTCCCAACACTCAGGACCGCCCGTAGGGACCATAAACACCATCGCCGGAGGATTTGGCGGTGGAGGCGACACACACGCGGCGCGGAAACGTCATATTCGTGCAATTAATTCAGTTCAGGAAGTTGCTTTCGGATTCGTGCACCCTGACATAACAATCTCGATGGCAGACTTTGAGGGGATAAAACCTCACAAGGATGACCCAATAATGGTGCAATTAAGGTTGAATAGTTTCAATGTTAGAAGGGTACTCCTGGACCAGGGAAGTTCAGCTGATCTTATCTATGGCGACGCATTTGACAAGTTGGGACTGACTGACGATGATCTGACTCCATATTCGGGAACATTGGTGGGCTTTACAGGAGAGCAAGTAATGGTGCGCGGATACATTGATCTTGACACAATATTTGGGGAAGATGAGTGTGCAAGGGTCTTGAAAGTAAGGTATCTGGTTCTCCAGGTGGTGGCATCTTATAATGTCATCATTGGGCGAAATACATTGAATCGCCTCTGTGCTGTAATTTCGACAGCCCACTTGGCGGTCAAGTATCCACTAAGCAATGGCGGGGTTGGCAAGCTGAAGGTTGACCAGAAGATGGCTAGGGAATGTTATAACAATTGCCTCAACCTGTATGGCAAGAAGATTGCGTTGGTCGGACACAAATGTTATGAAATTGAAACTCCGGATGAAAATCTTGACCCGCGTGGCGAGGGGCGAGTGAACAGGCCCACGCCAATTGAGGAAACAAAGGCGCTAAAGTTTGGCGATCGCACTTTGAAGATTGGGACCAGATTGACGAACGAGCAGGAGACGCGCCTGACAAAGTTGCTAGGCGAAAACTTAGATTTGTTTGCTTGGAGCTGCAAGGATATGCCTGGAATTGATCCAAACTTCATCTGCCATCGGTTAGCATTGAATCCAAGTGTAAAGCCAGTTTCACAACTCAGGCGGCGCTTAGCTGGAGACAAGGGAAACGCGGCTCAGCAGGAAGTAGACAAGTTGCTGGCGGCGGAATTCATCAGGGAGGTGAAGTATCCGACGTGGTTGGCGAACGTCGTGATGGTGAAAAAGGCGAAAGGAAAATGGCGAATGTGCGTGGATTACACAGATTTAAACAAGGCGTGCCCAAAGGATTCTTATCCCCTTCCCAGCATTGATAGTCTCGTTGATGGTGCCTCGGGCAACGAACTGCTTAGCTTGATGGATGCTTACTCTGGTTATCAACAAATCCGCATGCACCCGGCAGACGAGGACAAAACAGCTTTCATGACCGCCAGAGTCAATTATTGCTATCGCACCATGCCGTTTGGATTAAAGAATGCTGGGGCGACCTACCAAAGATTGATGGATAGGGTTTTTGCTGGGCAGGTTGGGAAAAACATGGAAGTTTATGTTGATGATATGATCGTCAAATCAGCGCGTGGCTTGGACCACCATCAAGATCTGGAAGAAGCATTTGGCGAGATAAGGAAGCACAATATGCGCCTCAACCCGGAGAAATGTTCTTTTGGTATTCAGGGCGGTAAGTTTTTAGGCTTCATGATCACATCCAGAGGAATAGAGATAAACCCAGACAAATGCAAGGCGATTCAGCAGATGAAAAGCCCCTCTAATGTGAAAGAGGTCCAACGCTTAACAGGGCGAATAGCAGCTTTATCTCGATTTCTTCCTAAGTCTGGTGATAGATCCTTCCCTTTTTTCAAGTGCCTTCGGAAAAATGCTGCATTTGAGTGGACGGCGGAGTGTGAAGAAGCTTTTGTTCACCTCAAGGAACTCTTGTCATCACCGCCAATCTTGTCAAAGCCAATGCTGGGGCACCCGCTGCACTTGTATTTTGCTGTGAGTGATAGTGCTATGAGTTCTGTGATACTGCAGGAAATGGATGGCGAGCAGCGAATTGTTTATTTTGTTAGCCACACACTCCAGGGCGCAGAGATCAGATACCAGAAAATTGAGAAAGCGGCACTGGCGTTCCTTGTCACCGCCCGGCGGTTGAGACCTTATTTCTAGAGCTTTCCAGTGAGGGTGCGGACGGATTTGACTCTGAGACAAGTGTTACAAAAGCCGGATTTGTCAGGTAGATTGGTCGCCTAGTCGGTTGAATTATCTGAATATGGGTTACAATACGATAAGCGAGGCAAAGTTGGCGCACAGTCACTGGCTGACTTTGTGGTGGAGCTGACCCCAGACCTGGTTGAAAGAGTGGACACCCAGTGGACTCTCTTTGTAGATGGATCCTCCAATAGCAGTGGCAATGGCGCGGGAGTAACGTTGGAAGGACCAGGGGATCTAGTATTGGAGCAATCACTGAAATTTGAGTTCAAGGCGACAAACAATCAGGCAGAATATGAAGCTCTCATCGCCGGATTGAAGTTGGCGCTTGAAGTGAAAATCGGAAGGTTGTTGATAAGAACGGACTCGCAGTTGGTAGAGAGTCAAGTGAAGGGAACTTTCCAGGTCAAGGATCCCAATCTGATCAAATACCTTGAGCGAGTGCGATATTTGATGACACTTTTTCAAGAAGTTGTGGTAGAATATGTTCCTCGAGCAAAAAATCAGCGGGCGGACGCGTTGGCCAAATTGGCGAGCACACGGAAGCCCGGCAATAACAAAAGTGTGATTCAGGAAACGCTAGCGTGTCCCAGCATTGAAGGCGAGCTCATAGCATGTGTGAACAGAGGGGCGACGTCGATGGGACCCATACTATCTATCTTGGCGGGGGACCCGGCGGAAGTGGAGCAGTGCACGAAGGAGCAACGGCGAGAGGCGAGCCACTATACTCTCATTGACGGACATTTGTATCGCCGTGGTTTTTCGACGCCGCTGTTAAAATGTGTGCCACCAGAGAAATATGAGGTGATAATGTCTGAGGTGCATGAAGGAGTATGTGCAAGCCACATCGGGGGAAGGTCTTTGGCCTGCAAGGTGTTAAGGGCGGGGTTCTACTGGCCCACCCTCAGAAAGGATTGTATGGACTTTGTGAAGCGGTGTAAAAAATGTCAAGTGTTCGCGGATTTGTCCAAGGCACCGCCAAGGGAACTGGTAACAATGAGCGCCCCATGGCCTTTCGCCATGTGGGGTGTGGATTTGGTAGGGCCATTTCCGACCGCCAGGTCGCAGATGAAGTTTATATTAGTGGCGGTGGACTACTTTACTAAATAGATTGAAGCTGAACCCCTAGCCAAAATAACCTCTGCAAAAATAGTTAACTTTTACTGGAAGCGTATTGTTTGCAGGTTCGGGATCCCAAAGGCGATCGTATCCGACAACGGGACCCAGTTTTCAAGCAACCAAACAAGGGAATTTTGCAAGGAAATGGGCATACAGATGAGGTTCGCCTCTGTGGAGCATCCGCAAACGAACGGACAAGTAGAATCTGCAAACAGGGTGATTCTACGCGGATTAAGGCGACGGCTTGAGGAAGCTAAGGGGGCCTGGCTGGATGAACTCCCTGTGGTACTATGGTCATACAACACCACTGAGTAATCTACTACAAGAGAAACTCCCTTTAGAATGACCTATGGGGTAGATGCTATGTTGCCGGTGGAGATTGACAATTTCACATGGCGGACCCAGCCGGATTTTGAAGGGGAGAATCAAGCCAATATGGCGATGGAGCTGGATCTTTTGTCTGAAATGCGTGACGAGGCGCACATTCGAGAGACGGCGATGAAGCAGCGCGTGGCCGCCAAATACAATACCAGGGTTCGCCCCTGGGATATGCAAGTTGGTGATCTGGTCCTCAAGTGGCGATCAGGAACCTCAGGAAACAAGCTGACTCCGAACTGGGAGGGTCCCTACCGCATTGTCAAAGTCTTTGGTACAGGGGCCTATCACTTGGAAGAGCTTGATGGAAGGCGACTACCCAGGTCATTCAACGGTTTGAGCCTGCGCTACTATTACAGTTGATCGTGGGCGAGGAAGCTGGAAAGGCGAGAAGCTCCAAAGAAGAACTTTTGATGAATGAAATGAATTCTCCAAAGTTAGATATATTCAATTTTTCTAAAAATATCTCCAAACTCTCCAATGTACTGCCATGACAAAAGCGTGCTCTTTTTCTCCGAAAGGAGTTTTTTAACGAGGCGCTCCATCAATAAAATGAAAATTCATGAAATTCATGTCCAAAAATTCCAGGGATTCCCTGACGATCGGAATTGCCGATCGATATAAAGAATTACGGCGATCACTAGGTGGGACAAGCTTGGTCCCCAAAGGGGCTTGCTGGAACCCTGAAGGTGGCGGCGATTCCACAAATGGCCGTTGACGCCTGGGAATCTCCCCCCAGAAAGTCTGACGTGATCGCCGGTCTCGTACACGATGTGCTGGGTAAGTCTCGCCAGAATACGACGAGCGCCATTAACTAGGCAAAAGTCTTGGGACCCCCAAATGGCCATTGGGACCCAAGCATTGTAAGCCCCGAGCGGGCAAAGCTCCGGGTGAAGCCCTCAAGAATGGAGGCCATTTATCCCTTTGTGGAAAATGTTTAAAGTCTTGACGGAGGAATGCCAAGCAATAAGCCCTAGTTAAAATTAATGCACGAAATCGTTAGGCTTAATTCAATTACATGACGCGTAAAAAATAGCGCAGGATATAAGGTCGGCGAACGAATAAGGTGGAAGGCGAGTGCTTGGTCACTCAGGATGTTGAGTATTTTATTACTCCGGTGCGTCTGGGCGTTTAACTGTGAAATTCGTTCTTAAATTTTAACAATAAGAATGTGGCGATGTGCGAAGGGGGCGACAAAAAGATTTACGGCGACAGCAAACATTCAAAATTTACAAAATATTCAAAGGAGATATAAAAGCAATGGCGAAAAGGTTACTTATATACAGAAATAACAGGAAAGGGCATTACAGAGGGCTGTAAAGGCTAGGTAAGAATTAAAGTTACACTATTCGTTATTTCTTTCTTCTTCTCCTGTTTCTTCTTCCTCCTCTTCAGTTGCGGTCCAAAGGTGTTGGTCAATCAAAGGAGGATCATCAGGACCAACCAGTCCTTCAGCGGTGATTTCTTTCATTAATCCCATGGCGCTAAAATCAAAATTTGGGAACAAGTGTTGAGCCTGGTCCTTGGCGAGGTAAAAGCCGCGCTCGCGATTGTCATAGGCAATGTCAGCGGCTTGTTCCCTCGCCTCAGTGGCTTTGGCTTTCTCCACCGCCAGCTCGCCCTCTAGCTCTTTGATTCTCGCAAGATGAGAAGTAATCTCAGCATCTTTCGCGGCGAGGGCTGCCCCATGAGCCTCGTCAGCCTTCTTGATCTCTTCAGAAGTAGCTCGCATCGCCGCCTCCAGGTCTGCCTTCGCCGAAGCCAAAGACTCAGCACACTTCTTCTCCTGCTCCGCCAACGCTTTCTTCGCTGACTCCAGTTCAGCGCCCAGTATTTCAAGCTCTGACTCCTTGGTACCCAGCGCCTCGCCTTTGGCGACCAGATCCTTCTCTATTTGATCCTTTTGCTTTTTGCAAGCTTGGAGACTTGCATCGAGGTCGTCTGCCTCCTCCTTCATCAGCTTCAGATGATCTTCCAGCTCGCCGATCTTGATCCCCGCCGCGCCAATCAACTTGTCGGCCTGAACCTTTTCCTTTCCCGCTTGCTCCAACAGTTTGTCGAAGCGCTTTTTCCAAGCAACAACGGCTTCTTGGTGCTGGGCACTCTCAGCCTTCAACCGTTCAGTCTCAGCAGCGACGGCGTTGAAATTGTCAAACGCGTGGGCAAAGATACACCCAGCGCGTAGAAGACAAGCAAGGGTCTCCTCCTTGGTCTCATTAATGCCCTGGCTCAAAACTTCTTTTTCTATGGCTTCGCGGTTGAGGCCGGTAAGCAAGAATTCTGAAGGTTCAATGGCATTGGGAAGCATATTGTAGTAGCTAGAGGAGCCGCCCTTGTTGCCAGGAGCTTGCTCGATCCAGGCTGCTTCGAAGGTAGGGACAGCATCAGAAGTGGGTCTCTCTTCTTGATGAGGCGGGGGAGACATGGAACGCCCTTCATTTGTTGGAGGCGGGCTAGGAGGTGTGACTTGGCGAGGGGGAGACTTGGGGGTTTCTTTTTCTTTTTCTCTTTCTTTCTCCCCGGCGGAAGCGTTGGCAAATGCGGCAGCGGTTGTGGCGTTGGTGGCGGCAAGCTTCTCAGTGGCTGAGGGTTGAGCAATGTTGGTGGTTGTGTCAGCGGTTGATGGCTGGTCAGCAGTTGCGGTTGTGGCGCCTATAGTAGTGGATTTAGAGGCGGCAATGGTGGCTGAACCAGCGGGAGCGGGATTGGGAGCTGTGACAGTGGCAGACTCGGTGGCCGTGGCGGCGGAAGCTTTGGCGGTAGAAAGTTGGCACGTCCCGGCAGCATTCTTGCCCTTAGACGCAGCTGCAGCGGTGGGTTGAGCGCCGGGGTTGGAGACTTTGACTAATCTCCTCCTTTTAGGGGCTTGAGCGCCCTCAGTTTGGCTCTCGGCACCGCCCCGTTTTTTCCCATCGCCCTCAGCGTTGAACTTTGGAGAGAAACGGGCCATTTTCCTCTCGTGGGCTTTCAGGAGCTCGACGTTGGTGAAGTTCATATCTTCTGCAACAATAAATAAAAAAAAAAGAGTCAGTGGCAACATCCCTGGTAAGAAAGAAAATGATGATGAAAAAATGAAAGAGAAATGGCGATGATGAAAATAAACTATAAGTGACCTAAGTATTTGGGTGTCCTTGAGAGGCGAGCGCCCTCAAGGACTGTTGCGCAGTCAAGAATAGGAAGTGGGGCGAGGAGATTCAAAAAAGCCTTGTCGTTGACAGACAAAGATTCTTCCGAAGGGTCAGTAATCCCATTGGGTTTCTCTGTCCAGTAGAGGGGAAAAAGGGCAGTCCCGTCCCTAAGGGTAAAGGCCTCGGGATAGACGGGGTGAACCGCCACGCGGAAGTATCTCCAGGCGAAGGAGGATTTTGCATTACTCTTGTAGGGGTTCAAGCACTTACGGCCGGCTCGGGCCTTTAGAGAGATCCATCCTCTATTTTTTATAGACTTGGAGTCAACATCGTAAAGATAGAAGAAGCTGGTGGGAGATGGGGCGGTGCCAACAGCGGCGCACAAAATCTCGAAGCACCGGATAAAGGCCCAGGCGTTGGGGTGGAGTTGACAAGGAGCCGCGTTGATATCGCGGAGAATGGTTTGAACGAAGGGCGAAAAGGGAAGCCTGATTCCAAGCTCGCCAAAAATATACTCATAAACAAAGAAAAAATGGGATCTCTTCACATCGCCGTCGATCCTATGAAGCCAGGGGCGGTCCTCAGCACTGCAGGGCCAAATCCTGAGTTTGTCGTTTATTTCATCGTCGTCGGACAAACCGCCAAGGTTACTCACGAATTCCACGATAAGCTCGCTATCCTAGAAAACGGAGGGTTGGTCTATGGCTTCATGGGAGGGTGCTCTCTGGACTAGAAGGGGCAGGGTCGCGAAAGTTCTCAATCGGTAATGGGGAATTTCCGGGACCTCTAGAGGGAGGCCGCCGGCTGCGGTAGAGTCGGGGTTACTCTCGAAAGAAGAAGAGGTGTGGTTAGGGGAGTTAGGGTTTGAAGCCATCTTTGACAATTAAATGAGGAAAAGGAAAAGATAAGTAGAGATAAGATGCAGAGATAAGGGTACGAGGACTCACCGGGTAAGGACGTGAAGAGTGGGTAGCGGAAAGGGTGAAAGGCGACGGCACCAGAGCGGAAGTCGGAAGAGGGAGCTTGGTAAGCAATAAGAGAAGTAAAGAGAGGTTTCGGAAAGGGATGATTGTAGGGAAGAAGGGTTTTTATAGGCAAAGGGAGGGAGCTGGAAGGGTGACGCGTGGTGGATACGTGTGGAAGGTTGAAAGTCATTATGGCTTTTGGGAAGTGGGACGCGTGTGATGGGGAGTTACTGCGCATGATTGGACAGTTATGAGGAGTGAGGTGACGGTTGCGGAGAAAGGGGAAAACTGACGCAACTGACATATCACGTGGGGCAGTTAGAGATTTGGAAGGTTTTTTGAAAAAAAGGGGAAAGCGCGAAAGGCCTCGCCACCATGAAGACCAAACGCCATCGCCCAACAAGCGATGTCGCCAATGAAGTTTAGCCGCCTGCCAAGGGCATCGCCAGTCAACACTTGGATGGTCGGTACATGATTAACGCCTGCCACCTAGCCCGCCGACGAAAGTCGCTCGCCTACTCCAACTAATTGTCAGTACAAAGCGATCGTTCCCGCCGCCTGTGGACTTGTGGACTTGCCGGTTTGGGTTGCTCGCCAAGACCAGTGGACTGGGCAACTAAAGATGTTTGTTTCCTTTCGCTTACGCCATGTCGGCGACGTAGTTTTCTTCTTTTTTCCTCAAGCCATGTTGGCAGCTTAGATTCCAACACACCATAGGATGCACGTAAGAACATTTAAAAGACACACTTAGCTCTCATACTTCGAGCTCGGTGTCTTGTGGACTAGTGAACTGGGCGAGCCCCTAGAGGGGCGATGCCCAGGGTTCAGCCCGCTCAAGGGCGAGAGCCTAGCCTCAAGTTGAGGCCCAATTGGCCCAATAGGTAGTGCCCAAGCTCTATAAATAGGAGGTAGTTACCAATTGTAAATGATTTTTAGCTCATTTTGATCAAAAAACACATGAAATTTAGCACTCTCTCTCTCATTATCTTTCTCTCTCTAGCACATTCTTCCACTCTCTAGGTACTATCCCTCTCCCCAATGATCATTCCTAGAACAAATCTTTTCTCTTTTTTTTCATTGTAGATTAAATCAGTTATTGTTTATTAGCCATCATTAAACCACATCCCCTAATATGTTTTGCATAATTTGAGATTTGGTTAACCAATTTTTTTATTAGTTATTCAATTGTACGAAGTTCAATCTATGCAACAAGGGTTTTAATTTAAGACTTTTTGTCCACTTTGCTCATCATTTCATACTCTTCTATTTCATCAGTTGTTTATTATATTTTTAATGATCAAGGTATTAATTGACCCATCAAATATAATAGATGTATTCCCCGTGTAACGCGCGGGTAAAAAATACTAGTTAAGAGGTATTATAATAAGATAAACAAAAACCATACATACACCATAATATCTCATAAACACAATTCTAAAGATTTTCTTTACAGAGTACAAAAATTAAGGGCTTTTATATATTACCGTACATTTTGACTAATTTCAATTAAAAACATTTTTTTCTATTTATAGTTATAACTTATAAGCATATAATAAAATAGTATTTTAATTCGAAAGGAAAAATATCAATACTTATTATTCAAGGAAATGAAAGAATAGTAATTGTATTCTATGGAATATATAGAATTATTGCTTTTTGTATTACCCATAAATTATTAACGTTTGGATATTGGAAATTGCTAATAATTATTTATATTTTCTTAATATATTAATAAATACAATTAACAAGATATAATAACATTTTTAATTATTTAATTATTTAATATCTTAACAAGGTATTTTATTAGAGAATATTAATTATTTTAATAATTATTTTTGCCATTGTCTATTTGTAGTTAAAAATATAATAAAATAATTAATATTTTAGCATTGTAAATTTTATAGGAAAGATATCAAGACTTAATAAAAAGTATTTTAATATTATAGAATTATATATGGAATGTTGTATTTCCCATAAATTATTAAAATTGAAAATGATTAAAAATTAATTATAATTTATATCTTTCTTAATATATTAATAAATTATTTAGATATTAGAAGGGAATGAACATTTAAGGAAGGGATAGTACCTAGAGAGTGGAAGAATGTGCTAAAGAGAGAATGAGAATGCTGAATTTCATGTGTTATTCCATAAAGTGAGCCAAAAAGTCCCCTACAATTGGTAACTACCTCCTATTTATAGAGTATGGGCACTGCCTATTGGGCCTTCAAGGCTGAGGCCCAACTTGAGGCCAGGCCCCCGCCTCGGGGCGGGCTGCACGCTGGGCGTTGCCCCTCTAGGGGCTCGCCCAGTCCACTAGTCCACAAGACACCGAGCTCGAAGTATGAGAGCTAAGTGTGTCTTTTAAATGCCTTTACATGTATCCTATAGTATACTGGGATCTAAGCTGCCAACATGGCTTGAGAAAAAAGAAGTAAACTACGTCGCCAACATGGCGTAAGCAAAAGGAAACAAGCATTTTTGGTCTCGGCGAGCAACTCAAACCGGCAAGTCCACAAGTCCACAAGCGGCGAGAACGATCGCCCCGTACCGGCGAGAAAGGTGGAAGGCTTTGACCACGCACTGATCACCCAAGTGTTGACTGGCAGTGTCCCTGGCGAGCGATTAAACTTCAATGCTGGTATCACTTGTCAGGCGATGGTGTTTGGCTTTTACAGTGGCGAGGCCTTTCACGCTTTCTCTTATTTCAAAAACCTTTTCAAATCCCTAACTGCCCCACGTGATGTGTCAGTTACATCAGTTTCCCTCTTTCTCCGGAACCGTCATTTCACTTTTCATAACTGTCCCATCGTGCGCAGTAACTCCCATCACACGCGCTCCACTTCCCCAAAAACCATCATGACTTCCAACCTTCCACACGCGTCCACCACGCGTCACCCTTCCAGCTTCCCCCCTTTGCCTATAAAAACCCTTTTTCCCTACAATCATCCTCTTCCGAGACCCCTTTTTACTACCCTCATTGCTTACCAAGCTCCTTCTTCCAACTTCCGCTCTGGTGCCATCGCTTATCACCCTTTCCGCTACCCACTCTTCACATCCTTCTCCGGTGAGTTCTACTTCCCCTATCTCTGCATCATATATCTACTCATTATTTTTTCCTTTTTCCCATTTCACTGCCTAAAATGGCTTCAAACCCTAACTCCCCTAATCACCCCTCTTCCTCTTCTGGGAGCAACCCTGACTCCACCGCAGCCGACGGCCTCCGTTTAGAGGTCCCGGAGATTCCCCCTACCGGCTAAAAACCTTCGCCACTCTGCCCCTTCCAGTCCAAAAAGCCCCCGCCCCCGAAGCTATAGATCAACCTTCCATTTTCCAGGATAGTGATCTCATCGTGGAATTCGTGAGCACCCTAGGCGGTTTGTCTGACGATGATGATTTTAACGCCAAACTTAGGATCTGGACCTGCAGTTCTGAGGATCGCCCCTGGCTTCATAAGCTCAACGGCGACGTAAAGAGATCCCACTTTTTCTTTGCGTACGAATACATGTTTGGCGAGCTTGGAGTCAGGCTTCCTTTTTCACCCTTTGTCCAAACCGTCCTCCGCGACATCAATGCGGCTCCCTGTCAACTTCACCCCAACGCCTGGGCCTTCATTCGGTGCTTTGAAATTTTATGCGCCGCGGTTGGCATCGCCCCATCTCCTACCATCTTCTTCTACCTCTACGATGTCGACTCCAAGTCCATCAAAAATAGAGGATAGATCTCCTTAAAGGCCCGAGCCGGCCGGAAGTGCTTGAATCCCTATAAAAGCAACACGAAGTCCTCTTTTGCCCGGAGGTACTTTCGTGTGGCGGTTCACCCTGCCTATCTAGAGGCCTTCACCCTTAGGGACGGGACTGCCCTTTTTCCTCTTTACTGGACGGAGAAGCCCAATGGGATTACCGATCCTTCAGAGGAATCTTTGTCCGCCAACAACAAAGCCTTTCTGAATCTCCTTGCTCCGCTTCCCATTCTTGACTGCTCAACAGTCCTTGAGGGTGCTCGCCTCTCAAGGACACCCAAATATCTATGTCACTTATAGTTTACTTTTATCATCTCCATTTTCTTTCCTACCTCGTATGTTGCTATTAGGGGTGTTCGCGGATTGGATTGGATCGATTTTGAGGAGAAAAATCATCTGATCCGATCTCATCGGTTTTATGATTTTGTCATCCAATGGATTTTTTACTAAATTCAAATCCGAACCAATCCGATCCAATCTATAGCGGTTTGGATTGGATTGGATTGTTCGGTTTTTGTTTCACTTTTTTATACTTTGAAATTGTGTTGTATAAATTTTAAAAATATATAATATATGATAAATACAATGATACATAATTTATAACATTAATATAACATTTATAAATTATAACATAGTCAACATATTTTAAAATTATGATTATAATTGTTTACTTTGATGCATGTATATAGTAAACTTTGATGCATGTGTGATATAATCAATATATATACAATAAATATGTACTATGTAAGTGTAAATGAAATGATATATGTATAACTAAAAGTATACATATTTGTGAATGTTCGGTTTGGATTGGATTGGTTCGGTTTTGGAAATCAAATCCGAAATCCGATCCGATCCAATAAATAATTTCGGTTTTTTCAATTTCCAGTCCGTTCGGTTTTCGGTTTGATTGGATTTTGGTTTTTTTTGATCGGTTTGTCGGTTTTGTTTGGATTGGTTCGGTTATGAACACCCCTAGTTGCTATTGACCCCCCCTTTTTCCTTATTTATTGTTAGAGAAGATATGAATTTCACCAACGCTGAACTCTTGAAAGCTCGTGAGAGGAGAATGGCCCGTTTCTCTCCAAAGTTCAACAACGAGGGCGATGGGAAAAAGCGGGGCGGTGCTGAAAACCAAGCTGAGGGCGCCCAAGCCCCCAAAAGGAGGAAATTGGTCAAAGTCTCCTCTGCCGCCGGCTCTTCCACCCCCGGCGCTCAGCCTACTACTGCCGCTGCGCCTAAAGGCAAAAAGGTTGCTAAAGCCTCCGCCGCCACGGCCACCGAGTCCACCTCCATCCCAGCTCCCAATTCCGCTACCGCGGGCGCGGCCATCGCAGCCGCCGCCAAGTCCACCACTGTAGGCGCCACAGCCGCCTCTGCCGGTGCCACAACAACCTCTGCTGACCAGTCACCAGCCGCCGACACAACCACCAACATTTCTCAACCCTCAGCTGTTGAGAAACTTGTCGCCGTCAATGCCACAAAAGCTGCCGCGTCCTCCGATGCTCCTGCTGGGGAGAAAGAAAATGCTCCTGCTGGGGAAAAAGAAAAAGAAAATGAAACCCCCAGGTCTCCCCCTCGCCAAGACGCACCTCCTAGCCCGCCCCCGACAGATGATGGGCGCTCCACGTCTTCCCCGCCTCGCCGCGAAGAGAGACCTTCTCCTGATGCCGCCGCTACCTTTGAAGCGACCCAGATCGAGCAAGCTCTTAGTAAAGAGGGCGGCTCCTCCAGCTACTACAACATGCTTCCCAACGCCATTGAACCTTCAGAATTCATGCTTACCGGCCTCAACCGTGACGCCATAGAGAAAGAAGTTTTGAGCCGAGGCATCAACGAGACCAAGGAGGAAACCCTTGCCTGTCTTCTACGCGCTAGGTGCATCTTCGCCCACGCGTTTGAGAAATTCAACTCCACAGCCGTTGAAGCTGAACGGTTGAAGGCTGAGAGTGCTCAGCATCAAGAAGCCGCCGCTGCTTGGGAAAAACGCTTCGACAAACTGGTGGCGCAGGCGGGAAAAGACAAAGTCCATGCCGACAAGTTGATTGGCACGGCGGGAATTAAAATCGGCGAACTGGAGGATCAGCTGGCGCTGATGAAGGAAGAAACGGATGATCTCGATGCAAGTCTCCAAGCTTGCAAAAAGGAGAGAGACCAAGCTGAGAAGGACTTGATCGCCAGGGGCGAGGCACTGGTTGCTAAAGAGTCAGAGCTCGAAGCATTGCGCGCTGAGCTAGAGTCAGTGAAAAAGGCGCTGGCGGAGCAAGAGAAAAAATCCGCTGAGTCCTTGGCTTCGGCGAAGTCTGACATGGAGGCGGTGATGCGAGCCACGTCCGAAGAGATCAAGAAGGCGGACGAAGCTCATGGGGAAGCCCTCGCCACGAAAGATGCCGAGATTAATTCCCATCTTGCGAAGATCAAAGGGCTAGAGGACGAGCTGGTGATGGAGAAAGCCAAAGCCGCTGAGGCGAGGGAACAAGCCCCTGACATTGCCTATGACAATCGCGAGCGCGGCTTCTACCTCGCCAAAGACCAGGCCCAACATTTGTTCCCGAACCTTGATTTTAGCGCTATGGGAGTAATGAAGGAGATCACCGCTGAAGGACTGGTTGGTCTTGATGATCCTCCTCTGATTGACCAACACCTCTGGACGGCAACTGAAGAAGAAGAAGAAGAAACAGGAGAGGAAGAAAGAAATAATGAATAGTGTAATTTTAATTTTACTTAGCCTTTACCGCCTTCTGTAATGCACTTTCCGTCATTCCTATATATAAGCAACCCTTCGCCATAGTTTTATATCGCCTCTGAATACTTTGTAAATTTTGTTGGATTGCTTTCGCCGTACATTTTTTGGTCGCCGCATTCTTATTGTTTAAAAAATTTAAGAATGAATTTCGTAGTTTAACGTCCCAATATGCCGGAGTAATAAGATACTCAACATCCTGAGTGACCAAGCACTCGCCTTCCACCTTATTCATTCGCCGACCTTATATCTTGCGCTATTTTTTCACGCGTCATATGATTGAATTACGCCTAACGACTTCGTGCATTAATTTTAACTAGGACTTGTTGCTTGGTATTTCACCGCCAAGACTTTAGACGTTTTCCACAAAGGAATAAACGGCCTCCATTCTTGAGGGCTTCGCTCGGGGCTTTGCCCGCTCGGGGCTTACAATGCTTGGGTCCCAATGGCCATTTGGGGGTCCCAAGTCTTTTGCCTAGTTTATGGTGCTCGTCGTATTCTGGCGAGACTTACCCAGCACGTCGTTTACGGGACCGGCGATCACATCAGACTTTCCGGGGGGAGATTCCCAGGCGTCAAAAGCCCTTTGTGGAATCGCCGCCACCTTCAGGGTTCCAGCAAGCCCCTTTGGGGATCAAGCTTGTCCCACCTAGTGATCGCCGTAACTCTTTATATCGATCGGCAATTCCGATCGTCAGGGAATCCCTGGAATTTTTGGATGTGAATTTCATGAACTTTCGTTTTATTGATGGAGCGTCTCGTTAAAAAACTCCTTTCGGAGAAAAAGAGCACGCTTTTGTTACAATGGAGAGTTTTGAGGTACTTTTAGAGAAATTGAAAATATCTATCTTCGGCGAATTCACTTTGCCCACGGTCAACTGTAATAATAACGCAAGCTCAAACCGTTGAACGACCTGGGTAGTCGCCTTCCATCAAGCTCCTCCAAGTGATAGGCCTCTGTACCAAGAACTTTGATAATGCGGTAAGGCCCTTCCCAGTTCGGAGTCAGCTTGTTTCCCGGGGCTCCTGACCGCCACTTTAGGACCAGATCGCCAACTTGCATATCTCGGACGCGAACCCTACTATTATACTTGGCGGCCACGCGCTGCTTCATCGCCGTTTCCCGAATGTGCGCCTCGTCACACGTTTCGGACAAAAGATCCAACTCCATCGCCATATTGGCTTGATTCTCCCCTTCAAAATCCGGCTGAGTCCGCCATGTGAAATTGTCAATCTCCACCGGCAACATGGCATCTACCCCATAGGTCATCCTAAAGGGTTTCTCTTGTAGTAGATTGCACAGTGGTGTTGTACGACCATAGTACCACTGGGAGTTCATCCAGCCAGGCTCCCTTAGCTTCCTCAAGCCGTCGCCTTAGTCCACGCAGAATTACCCTGTTCGCAGATTCTACTTGTCCGTTCGTTTGCGGATGCTCCACAGAGGCGAATCTCATCTGAATGCCCATTTCCTTGCAAAATTCCCTTGTTTGGTTGCTTGAAAACTGGGTCCCGTTGTCGGAGACGATCGCCCTTGGGATCCCGAACCTACAAACGATACGCCTCCAGTAAAATTTGACTATCCTTGCAGAGGTTATTTTGGCCAGGGGCTCGGCTTCAATCCATTTAGTGAAGTAGTCCACCGCTACCAATATAAACTTCATTTGCGACCTGGCGGTCGGAAAAGGTCCTACCAAGTCCACACCCCACATGGCGAAAGGCCATGGGGCGCTCATCGTTACCAGCTCTTTTGGCGGTGCCTTGGACAAATCAGCAAACACTTGACATTTTTTGCACCGCTTCACAAAGTCCATACAATCTTTCCTAAGGGTGGGCCAGTAGAATCCCGCCCTTAACACCTTGCAAGCCAAAGATCTCCCCCCAATGTGGCTTGCACACACTCCCTCGTGCACCTCAGACATTATCGCCTCGTATTTTTCCGGCGGTACGCATTTTTGCAATGGCGTCGAAAAACCACGGCGATACAAGTGTCCGTCAATGAGAGTATAGTGGCTCGCTTCTCGCTGTTGCTCCTTCGTGCATTGCTCCACTTCCGCCGGGTCCCCCGCCAAGATAGATAATATGGGTCCCATCCACGTCGCCCCTCTGTTCACACATGCCATGAGCTCGCCTTCAATGTTGGGGCACGCCAGCGTTTCCTGAATCACACTTTTGTTGTTGCCGGGCTTCCGCGTGCTCGCCAATTTGGCCAACGCGTCCGCCCGCTGGTTTTCTGCCCGAGGAACATACTCTACTACAACCTCTTGAAAAAGTGTCATCAAATATCGCACTCGCTCAAGGTACTTGATCAGATTGGGATCTTTAACCTAGAAAACGCCCTTCACTTGATTCTCCACCAACTGCGAGTCCGTTCTTATCAACAAACTTCCGATCTTTACTTCACGCGCCAACTTCAACCCGGCGATGAGAGCTTCATACTCTGCCTGGTTGTTTGTGGCCTTGAACTCGAATTTCAGCGATTGCTCCAGTACTAGATCTCCTGGTCCTTCCAACGTTACTCCCGCGCCACTGCCACTGCTATTGGAGGATCCATCTACAAAGAGATTCTACTGAGTGTCCACTCTTTCAAACCGATCTGGGGTCAACTCTACCACAAAATCAGCCAGCGACTGTGCGCCAACCGTGCCTCGCTTATCATATTGCAACCCATATTCGGACAATTCAACCGACCAGGCGACCAATCTACCTGACAAATCCAGTTTTTGTAACACTTGTCTCAGGGGAAAATCTGTTCGCACCCTCACTGGAAAACTCTGAAAATAAGGTCTCAACCGCCGGGCAGTGACAAGGACCGCCAGTGCTGCCTTCTCAATTTTCTGGTATCTGATCTCTGCACCCTGGAGTGTGTGGCTAACAAAATAAACGATTCGATGCTCGCCATCCACTTCCTGCAGTATCACAGAACTTAGTGCACTATTGCTCACAGCAAAATACAAGTGCAGCGGGTGTCCCTGTATTGGTTTTGACAAGATTGGCGGTGATGACAGGAGTTCCTTGAGACGAACGAAAGCTTCTTCACACTCCGCTGTCCACTCGAATGCAACATTTTTTCGAAGACACTTGAAAAAAGGGAAGGATCTATCGCCAGACTTAGGGAGAAATCGAGATAGAGCAGCTATTCGCCCTGTTAAACGTTGGACTTCTTTTACATTAGAGAGACTTTTCATCTGCTGAATCGCCTTGCATTTATCTGGATTTATCTCTATCCCTCTGGATGTGATCATGAATCCTAGAAACTTGCCACCCTGAACACCAAAAGAGCATTTCTCCGGGTTGAGGCGCATATTGTGCTTCCTTATCTCGCCAAATGCTTCTTCCAGATCTTGATGATGATCCAAACCACGTACTGACTTAACGATCATATCATCAACGTAAACTTCCATGTTTCTTCCTACCTGTCCAGCAAAAACCCTATCCATCAACCTTTGGTAGGTCGCCCCAGCATTCTTTAACCCAAAAGGCATGGTGCGATAGCAATAATTGACTCTGGCGGTCATGAAGGCCCTTTTGTCTTCGTCCGCCGGGTGCATACGAATTTAATGATAACCAGAATAAGCATCCATCAAGCTAAGCAGTTCGTTGCCCGAGGCACCATCAACAAGACCATCAATGCTGGGAAGAGGATACGAATCTTTTGGGCATGCCTTGTTTAAGTCTGTGTAGTCCACGCACATCCGCCATTTCCCGTTCGCCTTCTTCACCATCACGACGTTCGCCAACCACGTCGGATATTTCACTTCCCTGATGAATTCTGCCGTCAGCAGCTTGTCGACTTCCTGTTGTACCGCCTTCCCCTTGTCTCCGCCCAAGCGCCGCCTGAGTTGCGAAACTGGCTTGACACTTGGATTCAATGCTAATCGATGGCAGATGAAGTTTGGATCAATTCCGGGCATGTCCTTGCAGCTCCAAGCAAACAAATCTAAGTTCTCACCTAGCAACTTTGTCAGGCGCGTCTCCTGCTCGTCTGTCAATCTGGTCCCAATCTTCAAAGTGCGATCGCCAAACTTTAGCGCCTTTGTTTCCTCAATTGGCGTGGGCCTGTTCACTCGCCCTTCGCCACGTGGGTCAAGATTTTCATCCGAAGTTTCAATTTCATAACATCTGTGTCCGACAAACGCACTCTTCTTGCCGTACAAGTTGAGGCAATTATTATAACATTCCCTCGCCATCATCTGGTCAACTTTCAGCTTGCCAACTTTTCCGTTGCTTAGTGGATACTTGACTGCCAAGTGGGCTGTTGAAATTACAGCACAGAGGCGATTCAATGTATTTCGCCCAATGATGACATTGTAAGATGCCACCACCTGGAGAACCAGATACCTTACCTTCAAAACCCTGGCACACTCATCTTCCCCGAATATTGTGTCTAGATCAATGTATCCTCGCACCATTACTTGCTCACCTGCAAAACCTACCAAGGTTCCCGCATATGGAGTCAGATCATTATCAGTTAGTCCCAGCTTGTCGAATGCATCACCATAGATAATATCAGCCGAACTACCCTGATCCAGGAGTACCCTTCTAACGTTGAAACTATTCAACCTTAATTGCACTACTATCGGGTCATCCTTGTGAGGTTTTATCCCCTCAAAGTCTGTCATCGAGATTGTTATGTCAGGATGCACGAATCCGAAAGCAACTTCATGAACTGAATTAACTGCGCGAACATGGCGTTTCCGCGCCGCATGGTTGTCGCCACCACCCCCAAATCCTCCAGCGATGGTGTTTATGGTCCTGACGGGCGGTCCTGAGTGTTGAGCGAACGTGTCATCAACTCCTTTTGTGGCGATAGCCGCTGATTCCTGCTTTTTCTATCCCTTATTGTCCGTTCGCTCCTCCTCCCGTTTATGTGTTTTGTTGTGATCGCCGTTGTTGCGCCACTGGCCTTGGCGACTTCCTTGATATCCGGCCCGAATCAACTTATCAATTTCCCGCTGCAAAGTCCAGCAGTCGTCCGTGTCGTGCCCGGCGGACCGATGGTATTCACACCACTTCTTGGGATTGGCGTCCCGTGGTTGATACTTCGGGGCCTCTGGCTCATCCACCAGATTTGCGCCCCTCGCCTCGCGGAGTATATCCGTTAAGTCTGTGTTCATCACCATGTCAGCCTCCTCCCGCTGGCGATGAGACTTAGATTGCCATGGCCGGCGTTGTTCATAATCATCACGTCGTGGATACAACTGCTCCTTGGTCGGCTTCAATACCGCCTTCCCTTTATCCTGTCTTTGCTGCTTGCCATCCCCCTTTTCTTCGCCAGTCTTATCTTTTTTCGCGCACTTGGGTGACGTGTCGCCTTTTTCCAATTTCGCGCGCTTTCTTTTGAAAGCATCGTCCTCCTCGTCAAGAATATAAGTGCTGGCGCGGGCACGCATCTCCTCCATCGAACGTGCCGGCTTGCGTGTCAACTTGCTGTTCAACCCTCCCGGTAACAAACCATTTTTGAATGCTAGAGCACAGGCTCGAGGCTCCTCGTCCTCTACCTTGACCGATGCAGCGCTGTACCTTGCCATGTACTCCTTCAGTGATTCTCCTTCTTGTTGGCGAATATTGTATAGGTCATTGATCGTCACCGGCTGATTCTTATTCACCGAGAATTGTACCAGAAACTTGGATGAGAAGTCTCGGAAATTCGAAATCGATCCGCGCGGCAAAGTTGTGAACCATGCCATCACCGTCGATTTGAACGTCGATGGAAACATCCTGCACTTCACCGCATCTGATGCTGCAATTATCACCATCTTCGTGTTGAAGTACAGAAGATGATCCTTTGGATCAGAATCTCCACTGTAAGAATCCAGAACTAACGTTTTCATATTATCTGGAATTGCCGCACTCTCCACATCCTCCGAGAACGGACGGAACTCCGCTACGGAATCCGCCTCTCTGCTCCCATCGTCTTGTTGTTCGCGGCGGTAGAAATCCAACTGAGCTTGTAGATGCTCATTCCGCTGCTAGATGTTGCCAATGCTGCGCATCATATGGCGCCATTGCTCCTGTGTCACCGCCGGTTGTTGCTCCGGAGCAGGTGAATTCTCTGGTGAGCGCTCCAGGGATCCGGCCTGCGAAGGCGATGGAGGAGGTGGTGGTGATGGAGGAGGAGAAGGCGGCACAGAAGTGCGTGTAGCCTGTACTCCTGCTGTTCGTATCGGAGAATCCAGGACAACTCGATGAGGCCGCCGAGGCGGCGAGATTCGCTGTCGCACTGGTAAATGATGCTGCTTCCTGCGTCGAGTCTCCATCTAGGAATGACGCAAACTCGGTCGAAAGACGAACGCCGGTCACAGAATCAGAGTCGGAAACTAGAGAATTGCCTAATCGTAATCAGAGATAGCTTCTTGCACAATCAATCCACGTGAATGGGAGTAGAAAGTTTATCTTCCCCACAGACGGCGCCAAATGTTCTGGGAATGAACATTTAAGGAAGGGATAGTACCTAGAGAGTGGAAGAATGTGCTAAAGAGAGAATGAGAATGCTGAATTTCATGTGTTATTCCATAAAGTGAGCCAAAAAGTCTCCTACAATTGGTAACTACCTCCTATTTATAGAGTATGGACACTGCCTATTGGGCCTCCAAGGCTGAGGCCCAACTTGAGGCCAGGCCCCCGCCTCGGGGCGGGCTGCACGCTGGGCGTTGCCCCTCTAGGGGCTCGCCCAGTCCAGATATATATTTATATATATTTCATTTTTGAAAAAAAGATATTAACAAATTAAAAACTAATATTAATGACTTTATCTTTATATAGGAAGACATTAATATTAAAGAATTTCTGCATATAAGAAAAAAAGTTATTTTAATGTTAAAATAGAAAACAAAATAATAATTTTATTTACAAGATATTAACTTTATATTTTTTAAAATTTAAAAGTATGGTAAAATAATATCTTATAAAATTATAAAATTATGTCTTACAATAAAATCATAATATTTTATAAAAAATAAAAATAATTTATTCTTTTAAATATATTTTACTATATTTGTTTGAAATTGTAGTAATATCACAAGTAAAATCTCATACGAAATTTATAAACTATTATATGCTATAATTTATTTAGTGTTGGAAATTATTGTTTGAGTTAATTTATATCAAAAAATATATAAACATATGTTTTTACATACATAATTTTTTTTTGAAAGCGAAAAATATTATTGAAAATAAAGAACCATGAGAACAACCCTCTCATGAAATAGGGTGAAAAAGGCCAGGCCAAAGCGCCTAACCATCCCTACTTTGTTGACTTAAACCTCAAGAATGAGCCTCATTAAAACCTTTCCTAGGAAAAACCCTAGAAAAGGAAAAAGAGTACTCAAACTCAAGAACCAACCAAAGAAAAACCAAAATAATCACAACCATCTACAACGATAAGAAAATATCATGAAAAAGACTCCACTCCAAACAACTGTCATGCAATGAATTGATCCAAAAGCAGCACACACATATCTCAAGTTAAAATTACCATTATTTAAGAAATATTTAGTATTATAATGTTTTGCCAGCTTTGTTGGGCTTTGCGTTTTTTAGTAGGTGGTATTGTATAGGTTTTGTGGGGCGTTTGTTTGGGTTCTTTTGGGGAGGTTTGGCGTGTTTTGGCTTGTTCGTTGAGGTTGTTTTTTCCGGCTATTTCTAACTTTTTGATCATTTTGAGGAGGGTGTATATCGTGACTATTTTCTCATTTTTATATTAATACAGATATCGCTTTCGAAAAAAAATTATGAAATTTAATAATAGCACTAATGAAACTTCTGAATGAGTTATGACCGTAGTTTTATATAATATTTTATATCTAATTAATGGAATGATGAAAATATTTTACATTTTTCATATGTAACAAAAAAAAAATAGTAATACTTTGATTTAGTGAATTTATTTTTTAAAAAAGAGAAAATTGATATCAAATGGTACTAATAATTAAGTCAATGTTACAATCAACTAACATGGTGACCTCCATATTACAAAGAAAGTCATAACCTCACCCTAGCTCTATAAGCCTCGAAGCCAAAGAAGGTAATTAGAGTAATCATTTAGGAATTTTCCAAAGAAGCAAAAAGAGTGATCAAAAGAAATTTCATGAAGTCATGTCATATTTTCGTTTTTATGAAATTTCATGTCTTTCTCCAGAAATTTTTCTTTCTAATTAGTTATTCAAAAGAAAATTGTTATATTCATTATTTTATTTAGTCAATAATATTTCTTCAATCTATTAATGTAATAAGATATTTACAGAAATGTTATTAAATACTAATCACATAATCTTTTCCAATTTTTTAAAATTATATCATATTTTATTTTTAATTTTTAAACTAGTATTTTACAAAATTACAATGCATAACACAACTAGTAATTTTACATTGAAGAAAATAATAAATGCAAAAGATGGAGGTGTGATACTTGCGATCCCATAACGTTGTTACAAGTAGATGTGCAGTTAATATTGTTAGTCTTTAAATGTCGTAAAGTGATTTAGTGTGGTAACTCGTGCTTTGTCTGTGCAGTTTTTGGAACAATATTTATTATAACATAAAATATGCAAACTATTTTGTAAGATTGTCAAATGTCAATAGTTTTAAATTAATTAAAATTATTTGTCAATTTTTTTTAATTAAAATTAGCAATTTCTTTTATTGAAAATATTTTAAAATAATTTGAAAGTATAAACGAATATTTGTACCAAGTATTCTTTTAATCTTGATTTCAAGCTATGATGCTACACATCAATGGCAGAACCAGGAAAAATAATATGAGGGGGCCAAAATAAATTTAAACATAAAATAAACTTTTTAATTAGCAATAGATACAAAATAATGGTTAAAATAATTTATATATTCCTTAAAATTTTATTAATAAATTATAAAAATGATGTTGGAAATTTTCTTTTTTGTTTTTAAAATTTGTTATTGTCGGGTTATATTTTACAGTTAATTAGCTTTTTAATATTTAACATTCTCAAAAGTGTTTCTGTTGGAAAATAAATGTTATTTTACTCCTGATTATCAGTTTTGAGAAAAAATTATATATCAATGTTATGCTCTAAGATTATTAGTTCTCACCTCATAACAAAATAAAATGTACTAAGACTATTATTTTAGTTATTTTTTAAAAGACTATTATATTTCCCACACTATCTTTTTCATGCAAGAAAAATATATTCATCAAACACTAGTTAAATGAATGCATTTTTTTTTTAACAAAAATAGAACTTTTTTTTCGAAATTTTACTAAAAAAGTGGTTGAGGGTGGAGTCAAACCCACTATTTATAAGGGGGAGACCCAACCACTAGGCCAACACTTTTCATTTGTTAAAACGTGGACCATTATCTATATCTATATTTTTGTAGTTTTTATCTATCTTAATTTTGTAGCTTTTTAAATTTTAGATTTGATTTAAAAGATTTGTCCTAATTATCTAAGATTTACCTAGATTACTCCTTACTAAATTTATTTCATCATGATTTAAATAGATTATTAATATCTGAAATTCTTTTTCAATAAATTTTAAAAGATTAAAAAACTAAAAATTCAATAAAAATACCTTAAAAATTAATCAATAAAAACTACCAAATCACAATAAAAACTCATAAAATCCTTAATTAAATAAAAATCCGAAAATTCAATAAAAATAAAATAAAATTTAATTAATACTCTAAAAATAATCTTTTTTTTACCTAAAATTTATTTCCATAACAAATCTTGAAACCAATTTTTTAAATTTAATTTTAAATTTGAGAAACTTTTTCATAAAATATTAAAATTTTAAAAGATTTGCCTTAATTATCTAAGATTTATCTAAATTGCTCCTTACTAATACTGCATCAGTCATCTCCTCCCCTACATGTCTCTATTGTGAACCGGTTGACATGGAGGAAAAATGAGGAAGATTACTCGAGTATGCAACTTGCTTAATGTGGTGTTGATAATTGTGTAAGTGTTTGACATAAATGTTTATGCTTCGCTTCCTAAAGGTTTTTTTGTTGCTGAATTTGATTAACCTAATTAGTGAGCACTATATTTGGTAGTGTTGATTCAATTCCTAAAAGCCATGTCCTTTAATTTTCTCTTAATTTGTTCATTGTTCCCTATTTTGTGATTGTTTTGTTTAATTTCATATATGCTTTAGTATTTGTTGGTGGTCTCTGTGATGCTTCCATATCTCTTAAATAAACTAATGTTGTGATGCTTTCTCTTATGCAACCCTTATTCTGAATGTTCTTAATCGGCCAATTGATAGCAGACTTACATGCTTTTATCCTTCCCATTGCAAGTTTATTTAATTGCATCATTATCTTCCAGTTTTGGCTGTCAAAACTTCATCTACAATGTCAGCATCATGAAGGCAGAGAAACTCTTTCAGAAGAAGGGACGTCCAACAAATTTGACCTAGGATCCCACATAAAGAAATGAGATTTAGGTAAGATACTTATTCATATGATTGCTTTCAATTCCAGATTTTGCTATTTTTCTTATTAATTAATAGCTTTTTTTTGTTGTCAATTGTAAATCGCTTTTAGACATAGCTATTGTCTCTTTTATTTTGCTTTACTATCTCAATAGTGGAAGCTTTTTTTCAATTAGTACATGGGTTAAAATTCTAAATTTGCTTAACTAAAGGTCTGATTCTATTTGATTTTCAGGCAGTTTCCTATTTGGCTCAAGAATGTTTAGGGTTATGGTCCGGGAACTGCATCTTTATACCTGTCACATCCATGGGTATTAGTTGTACTCATAGCTGCATCTTTATAACTCATAAGTTACATTTAGTTTGCCTTCATAACTGATACTTGAACTTTTGCTTAGTGGGAAGCAAGCCTTAACACAGTTAATGAGCTGAATGGAAAGGGAATGTGGATAAGGAGAATGAATCATATAAAATTTCCTTATTTTCATCCACCAATTTATGGCCTTTGCTCTTGCTATCTCATTTCTTGCTGATAAATTTATAACTACTGATTTGTGTTGATTTTGGATCTTAGAATTATTAATCTGATTAAATAAGTAACTTTTCTCGCATGTGGTTCATTATACTTTTCGTCTCCATTTTTTTACTGCAATTCTTGATCTGATGTGGAATGAGGTTAGGATATAAGATTGGTGACAGAATGAACTGTTCTTGGTTCATATAATGAGGATAGGGACTTTGCTGAGCTCTATGGACATCACTTTTCATCCCAATTTTAGGTAAGGGAAGAAATTTATTATAGCCTTCACACATTCTGATTGCTTAGTATAAAAAGATTATTAACTCTTATCCGGGTTTTATGGACTTGCATGTCTGTTGCTCACCTTTTTTTTTTGGTATTTCAATTGTTTTCCACTACCTAAACATTGTTTCATTGTTCCTTTCAATCTGTTTTGTCCATCTCACATGTGAAATGTAAGCTCTTGCTTGGTTTGCAATTTGGTTTTGTATTTTTTTTCTATAACAGATGCATCATCTTGCACAATTTAATATCATTCCCAATGTTGTAGAGTAAAAGAAAGACATTGATGCTCCCAACTACCAAAGAAGCATGACGATGATTGATGATATGTGACCGATTTGCAAGAAATGGAGCATGAGTTCTACACCAAAAATAGTATAAAATGTGTTATTCTAAATACAGTTGGTGGCTATTATACAGCTCTAAAGGACCACACTTCTTGATAAATGGTGGCAAAAAAGAGCATGCAAAGATCAATGTTTGTTGTAATGATGTTTCAAGGTGTTGCCACCTATGTATAAGTAAATCCTTCTCCTATTTTGACATGTGTTACACTGAAAATTTTAAAATCTTCTTTTTAACTTTAGAGATTTTTTTATGCATATGTAACGTGACATATTGTTTTATATAAAAAGTATCATTATATTTTTTTTAAACAATCATTATACTCTAATATTGTGTTAAATTACAAATAAAATCAAATGAGATACCAACCGAATGCATTCAGTTATAAATGGAGAGGAGAAATTTCTGCACCAAAAATTTATTACCAAAACAAATCTATGTTGGCTCATTTAAAAATTTTAAATATGAGAAACTTTTTCATAAAATATTAAAATCTTCTTTTCAACTTTAGAGATTTCTTTATGTATATGTAACGTGAGATTTTATTTTATATAAATAGTATCACTATATTTTTTTAAACAATCATTATATTCTAAACTAATTGATTGATATTATGTTAAATTTCAAATAAAATCAAATGGGATACCAACTGAATGCATTCAGTTATAAATGGAGAGGAGAAATTTCTGCACCTAAAATTTATTGCCAAAACAAATCTATGTTGGCTAATTTGAAATCTATGCAAAATTATTTTTGTCGGTTTAAGGTTCGTAAATTTTGTACAAAATCTGATATATTGCTATTTTATGACTTCAAATAAACAAAATGATGTCATATTTTATGATTTATCTTTCACAACCCCAATTTGTGCTACTATCACATTCTTTTTTTCCCATGTTAATATGTGTTTATCATCTGCTTTATTATAATTGTTCTTACATTCTTAGTATGTTAAATTTTTTATAATTTAAAAATGATCGATGTATCAAATACAATAGACACATTCTTTTTTTTTTCCATGATTAATATGTGTTTATCATCTGCTTCATTAAGATTTTTCTTACATTTTTAGTATCTTAATTTTTTTTATAATTTAAAATATGATCGATGTATCAAATACAATAAACATATTCCCCGTGCAACGCACGTTGCACGGGTAAAAAGAACACTAGTTTATATATAAAATAAATTAAATTATAGAACCTTGGGGGGCTAGGGCCATCCCCTGCCCCAAGGTAGTTCCGCCACTGCGTACACATGGTTTATGTAACTTTTTCTTTTCACCTTGATGGAGAATATTCACACGACCAAGTACATGGTAGTTGTCTTCTAAATTATGTTTCCAGTTTTTAAGTAGATTGGGTAATTTGATATATGTGTAAAACCTTTTACATTTTCAATATATATAAATTAAATCTAAAAACTAATACACTTTATAATATAAAGTATCATTTGAAATATTTAAATTTTTTAAATGAAATATTAAATAATTGATATTTTTATTACAAATTAAATATGATAAATCCAATGAAGAGGCCGCCCCATAAAGGGGTCCATCATATTAGAAAGAATGAAAATAATTAAATATGTTAAAATTACTTGATAAATCTATTATTTGATCATACTTTTTTATTAATTCACTCCAAATTCATAACAACCTACCATATATTTATATCTGTGAATGAATTATAGTATATAAGTTACACATTCATTTTACTCTAATAATTATTCTCCTTCACCACGTTGACTCGATGATCGAAGTGTCTTAAAGTTATCAAAGATCAAACGAAGAAGCATAATGATAGTCAAACATTCAGATGGGTAGATTCTATCATAATAATATTTTATTTAAATTATCTAAATTGAATTTCATTTATATATAAATATATATAATTATTATTTAGTGTTACACAATTAAACAATAGAGTTGACTGTTGACGTTAATGAAATTAATTATGATAACTTTCTCTTCCTGATGGCGTTAATGAGACTGTTGACTCTAGTGGGCCATCTCCACCTACATGTCAGAACCTACAGCTAGAGTGTGTGCAGAGAGAGACCTCCATCAAGCCAATTAGAAGTGATTCGTACACCTCTTTCTTGTCAAATTTTTTGAAATCACTGACAGAGGAAGGACAAAGATACATCATCAATTTGGACCTTGGGCAGATTGTAGTTTGCAGAGGTGAGTGTAATGTCCTACAGTTTTCTTTTTATGATCAGATTTCCCATCATCTGCCCAAACCGCCCTGTGTGACTGTGAACCCCAACCTTCTTCTCACACACGTGAAGGCTAAGTCAACCTTTTTGCCGGCAGCACCTTTAGGTCAGGAAACGATTAGCATCTTGAAACCGGGTCAAACAGTGGGCTCCTCAAGTGGGCCATTAAATCTAATTACAACAGTTGGGCCTCAAATAAATATTTCTAGCATTTTTATTGACCTGGGTCGGGTCTCTATATCCGACCCAAATCAAGTAGCATCGTTTATCCGAAACACTGATGAAAGAGAGCTGTCGCGTGAAGTGGTCCAGGATCCTCCAATTTTCGCCGTGCCTTCACTGACCCAGGAGAGACCGACCCCAACAGTGGTCCAGCGTCGGAGGAGCCGCCCAAAGAGCTCCAACGCTCAGCTCTTGCATCATAGCCACGCTCCCCAAGCTTCCTCTTCAACCCATGTTGTTGCTACTAGTGTGCATGAAACCGAGGTGTTAGAAGGGGATCAAGATCTTCAATCATCTGAAGACAACATTCTCACTAGGGCCAGAAGGGCTTATCTAGTGGGTTCTAGAGTGGGAGTGGTTTTCAATTGCTCAGAGGAAGAAGCTATTGAAGGATTCAAGAAACAAATTCAGGCGCGTAGATCAAATAGAAGGTGAGGCTATATTTCGGTGAAGAGAAATTGGCTCACTGGTATTGTTAGCGGTTTGGGGAAATCGAAGAAAAAGAAATGTGTTAAAGCAGGCTCTGAAGAAGCTATTTTTTGACTCAAGGAGTTTTATGCGCAAGGGGCTTCCGGATCATAACAGATGATTCATGAAATAAAATTCTTCTGGCTTGGGTCGAGATATAAGTCGAACATGCTGGCCTCTAATTTGCAGGATGCCCTTTATTTTTCTCAACATACAAGCAGTTTTGGCATGTGTTGTGTCACCTATTGTAAAGGTCTGGCTGCTTCTGATTTGGGCTAGTGGGCATAGGGAGTTGCAGGTTTACTTGGAGCTGCAGGAAAACACTTTATGGAGTCGCTAATCCTTCAGTCTTTCGATTTACAAGAGCTGAATTTCATAGAAAGATTCAATGTCCCATCTCAGAGTGGTAGAATTAAGTCTAGTTAGAGTATCCATTTCAGATCCTTTCAATTTGGACCACATTGTGTTCTCACTTTGGCAAGCTATGCCATCTTGTAAACGAAGAGTTAATTGAGTAGCTATCGTGATGCCTAGGCCTCACCAAACTTACAAGAATTTTCCAAGGATATAACTGATCTTTCAATTCCTCTTTACACATTGCTACGAGGCCCTTAGATTGAGCACTTTTCTGGTTGTTGTGGGGTGGAATGCTGATTATTGGTTGTGGTGAACATTGGCTCATGACTTTGGGGCCTATTCTTATTGCTGGGTGTTGCTTTTTTCAGTGCAATTCTGCTTTTTAGTTCTTTCCTGTGTAGTTGTTTTAGTTTAGTCTTTTCTTTGTTTCAATTCATGTATGGTTTCAGTTCTCTTTTCTCACTTGGGAGAGATTGTTCCCAAGTTTTTTTATCTATTTATATATAATGTGTAACGCCCCGATTTCGGTGGCGTCACTTTAGTAACCAAAGAAATAACTTAAGCGGAAAAACGTGAATTATTTTTTTTTGATAATAAAATGAAAGACTGAAAGAAAATAAACTTCTCGACAAAAGGTAAAAGAAAACTAATATACATCTACATAAATATATACATGCCCACACTAGTACCAGCCACATCGCGAGTAACCTCAAGCGACGGGTGACAGAAAAAGGTAACGCCCGAAGGCAATATGTACAAACCAAGGTAAAACCTGTGTCCGCAACACCCTACCTCAAAAACTGAGAACAAATTGGCCCAGTGGCCTAAAGAAAAGACCTCCCTAGTCCAACCAGCTCTCTGTGATCATCATAAGAAAACCACACAAAAAGCTACCGGCAGGAAACTACCCTGTCCCAAAACTGAAAACATGACGGTCAGAGCATCGACACAACTCCTACACTAATCCCTACTCGAGGAGCCCACCCTAGCACTCGATCCTACATGCTAGCGCGGTCGTCGTCCGAATCTACATCCAGGACGACTAGGTCGACATACACAACGCTGCCCTCTCTGTCCACCCTGATGCGCTCCTACACTGGCCTCTCGGGCTCGGGGCCCGGAACGAGATCCGCGATGACAGCAGCAACAGTAGACGGACTAGACTCCGTCGAAACCTCACCCACTGGCACCTCCTCAGAGGGGTCCTCCTCATCCGAAGATGGTGGTGGTGGTGGTCCTCCCAAGCCGGGTCCACAATGCACACCAGGCGGCAAGTTGAAGCTCACTATGTGTCTCCTCATCACCCCCTCCGTCAAGCGTCCGAATCGGTCAACACGGTCCTCCATAACCCGACCGGTGTAGGTCGCACGGTGGCCTATGGAGTCGACCACCCATGCACCTGGGTCGTCCTGATCAAGCATCTCGTACCTGGTCCCCCCCCGAGGGGCTGACCATCGTAAACCAATCCGCCATACTCATCTGACAAATGGCGTAGTCCGCCCAAACACAGACAGCAGACGCGGGGGTCAACTCCAAAGAATTATATAAATAATAAAACCAGATATAATATAGGTTAATAAATATTTGCCTCTCGGGCTTATAATTTTAGGGATGACTTCCTAGGGTTGCAAGTATCATAATGAATATAAGAAATCATAAAACAAATAGCATGCCTCAAATATGATAAACAGGTACCAATCACACTCAGCAACTAAGTCAGCATGTATGTTGCATGAAATGCAATGCTGGGTAACAAAATGCATTCCAGAAGAAGGATGGACATCAACGAGGCGGCCCTAACACCAGCCACGGTGGGTACCTTCCTGCTCGCGTGTCTCTTACACCACACAAAAGTAGTCAGATCAGCAGTGAACCCGTAGGTCTGCCATTCCGTCTGCTACTGAGGACCACCGTAGTGTCCTAAATATGGAAATCCGGGTCTTATGACCATTTTGGAATCCACCGAGGTCCGGTATCACGCCGTGTATTAACCTCAAAATGAGTGCATGAATGCAAGTGATTAGCCAAACAACGTCTCCGACCTCACCCGACACGTCGCCACGTGTTCTAAATAACTTAAGGTCTCTAAAAAAAATACCCTAAGGCAAATGTCGATTCTGCGACAAAATGAATTAATCAAAAGAAGAAGAAGATACTTTGGAACTCATGGTTCCCGGCTAAACTTTAGATAGCCAATCAATAAACTGCTCATCGAGCGAAAAGGTACCGAAGTACTTGGAAACTTATAGTCTCCGGCTAAACTTTAGATAGCCAAACATTAAACTGCTCATCGAGCAAAAGAGTTTTCAACATACTCGAAGACTTGTATATTTCCTCAAAACGTGGACTCGACGACACTCCTCATATTTCCCAAACTAATATTCAGGCTCTAAGCTCTTATCTAAGGGTATTATTATTGTTCAAAGGATTTAGAAATTGATTAATGTCTTATGAGTTTTCCGTGATAAAATAGTTTTCATTTTAATCTTATAATACTTCCTAAGAGTTTTCAGAGATCCCATAATCTCAAATAATTCCCTGAGAAGGTCTCGATCCATTAAAACATAACAAGGTCCGAACTCCGTTCGTCCTTTAAAACTCTCTCAAAATCTCATAAAAATTTGGCATGACCTGCCCGTAATCCTCACTCCTCAGAATCTCAGGTACAAGTGGAATAGCATAAATAAAACAGCTCAGTCAAAAGCATAAACAGCATATTCCAACACATCCTAAGTTAACCATGTAGCACGTAGCATGTGAATCATTTAGCACACAATATCATGGCATCAAATACTCAGCAAGGTCGGTCGAAGCCTCAGAGAACAATTCAGACATTTAGCAATTTAGTGCATAACACATAAATCAAGTCGAATTTGTCGACCCCTAAAGCATTATCTAGTAATTCAGAGAGTAGCCCTCACCGGTGGGTCTTCCAGCTTCCTCCTCCAAGTGTCCATCACGCTCTTCTCCTTGTTCTCCAGGAATCTCCTCAAAAGAACCTTAAGCAAAAATCACAGAAATCAACACCAAGAGTCAGAAACTCAGCAATCAAAGAGTCCTAGGGTCACACGGTACACTACAACCTCCGTGGTACGACAATCTAACGCGTTAAGACAAGTTTTCGAAAAATCGGATTCTTCCCCCCCCCCCTTGATATAGCTCTCGGCCACTTCCTATAATTGGGAGGGTCGATTTTTCTTCGATCAAACTTGGTTCCTAGGTTAACATAAGCCGTAACTAAGACGGTTCTAAGCTCGGAAAAATTTTCGGATCGAAAACTGATATAGGGGTAGTTTGGTCATTATTTTTAGCTCAAAATTTCAAAATTGGATTTTCGAAAAACAAATTGGATGAGGACGTCCACAACGACGTTTATGACGACAAATCCTACTAGCACTAAGCCAGGTCGATAGATTTCAGCCCAAAGGTTGCGACTTTGCCGAAAAATGGGTATTTAAGGTAGAAATTGATCCCGGCGGCATTTCGTCGACATTTGACAAAATCTAATCCGCAGAACACGCTCAGGAGCATGCAGGGAAGAAGTTTAGACACTGAAATCAGCGTATTTGAACAGTTTTTCAAAAACCTCAAAATTTTGAACTCAGAAAGACGTAGGAGAAGTGGACGGAAACGACGATTCGAAGGAGAGTATAGTTTACCTACCTCGAGGTCTTCGATTAGCGACGATCGGTGAAGCAAACGGGCAAGAAACGACGAAGATCCGGATCTCTCTCTCTCTCTTGATGCTCGCGGGTTTGGGGAGGGGAAATGGGTATTTTTTTTGCAAAAAATCAAATTTTCAAGCTATTTATAGGTTTTGGAAAAAACGGAAAAATGATTTTTTTTGCGATTCCGATTTTTCCTGCGCGTTCCTCTGCGCATTCTAAGATAGGTTCTGGCGACAGAATTCCAGAACTCAAAACAGGATTCTTGGAATTAAACCAAAAGATCCAAAATCGGCATAAGTCGGTTTATCCCGAAAAACTACTTTTTGCAGTGATCGTCGGATGAGAAAACTTCCTTCTGAAGAAAGATTAGGAATGACGAGAGAAATAGGAGAACGCGGGTGGAATCTTCTTTTGCAGCTCCGAATAGAAACAGTCTTCATCGTCTGTCGATCTTAGGTTTTCTCGAACTATCAGGGATTCCGTTTCGGCAAACTTCCGAGAATTGGAATTTGACGTTCGTACTTTCCAGGATTTCGCATCGAAATAATTGTTTAAGGACGGAAAAGAGAAGTTCTAACATTTCTCTGAGGATTTTTTGGAATTAGTTTCCATCGTGTCCTAAAGCGTAAATTAACTATTCAATAATACCTTTGACCTAGGATTAAGCGTATGTTAGTCGTGCTATAA